>NW_020272949.1:472967-558101 GCF_003268045.1 Sipha flava | reverse complement strand
AAACTACGTAGGTATGTTTTTAAAGTTTTATGTGATCTCTCCAAAAAACCCATTAGTTTGAGGATGCCACGGAGTGGTTTTAGATTTATCGATGTCCAGTAACTTACACATCTTTTTAAAAATATCAGATAAAAAATTGGTACCACAATCCGTTAATACGGAGCTTGGAATCCCATAAATGCATACTAAATTATCCACAAATGTTTGTGCTACTGTTGAAGCATCGGTTGTAGTTAATGCTGAGGCCAATGCATAGCGCGAAAGTTCATCCTGAATCGTTAAAATATATGAGTCCCCTCCTACTGTAGGTGGAAGAGGTCCTACTATGTTCATACATATTCTTTCGAATGGTTTGGTTACCGTGGAAGTAATTAACATGGGTTGTTTTGTTTTTTTATGAGTTATATTCTTTTGACAGATTTCGCAATTTTTAATATATTTTTTCACATCTTTTTTTAAATTTTTCCAGTTATGATTCATCTTTAATCTTTTTATTGTTCGAGATACTCCCCCATGTCCTCCTAAAGGAGTATTATGGTACTCATAAATTATACGCTCTTTTTCCTCATAAGTCCAACTTTGTTCAGTATAAATAGAAACTTGTATCTCAGTGTCCTTAAAAACATATCTAAACATAGTCCTAATATGTTCGAAATTTGTAATCGTAGTTAGCCCTTCTAACCGAATAGTGGAGAAATTCTTTATTTCGTTCAAAACACAAAATGTTTTTATTTCTATAATTGCTTTAAGAAACTGTTCTGCTCTTAATTCACTCAAATATGTTTCTCTTAATTTATAAAATATTATTAAACGATCGTTTTCTTTAAAAATATGAAAGAAATTCGTATCAGAGAAACTAATTGGAGATAAAATTTTATTTTTTTCGATATATTCTCGTATTCCTAGATGCGTGATTATTAAATCCCCGGATATCGGAAATAAAATATTTTCATTAGTGGTGGCGTTCCGAATACTATTTGGAATTTCTATAATTCTTTTATTTAATATAGGTTTTTCTTTGGCTTTTAAAAATAATTTATAATCTTTGTCGTAAGTGCTATCGGTTATCATATTTATACGCGATAAACAGTCGGCATTTGCATTAAGAGAACCTGCCCTATAAACAATCTCATACTCGTATTCTTCTAATTGCAATCGCCATCTCATTAATTGTGAAGATGCGTCTTTTAGATTAAATAAATAAGTAAGTGGCCTATGATCTGTTATGATCTTAAATTTTTGACCGTATAGATATGGTCTGAAATGCTTAACAGCCCATACTATCGCTAATAGTTCCTTTTGGATAACACTATAATTTATCTCTGCTTTACTCAAGGTACGACTTGCGTAAGCAATTGGTTTATCAACAGGTAGCTCCCCCTGGGATAATACAGCTCCTATCGCGTATTGACTGGCATCAGTCGTTAAATTAAAATTTCCTTTTTCCCAATCCGGATATATTAATAGAGGTGGATTGGTGAGTACATGTTTTAATTCTTCGAATGCGTTTTCGCACATATCAGTCCAAACAAAAGGTACGTCTTTTTTTAATAAATTGGTTAGTGGTTTTGCTATTTTTGCGAAATTGTCGACGAAACGACGATAATAATTAAGTAAGCCTAAAAAAGATTTAATATCCTTCGCATTTTTTAACTTTGGGTAATCGCGTATACATTTTAATTTATTTGGATCTGGTGAAACTCCAGTTTCACTGATAATGTGACCTAAATATAGAACCTCCTTTCGTAGAAACATACATTTGCTCGGTTGTAATTTTAGATTGTGAATACGTAATCTATTAAAAACTTTTATTAATTTATCACCATGATCTATTAAACTTGACCCGTGTACTACGATATCATCGAGATATGCTGTGCACATTTCTTCTAATCCCATTAAAATTGATTTCATAGCACGCGTGAACGTGGCTGGTGCGGAACTTAACCCGAAAGGCATTCGTAAAAATTCATAATGACCAGATTTTGTAGAAAACGCAGTTTTATGAATATCAGCTTCATCAATTTTAATTTGATGATATCCACTAGCTAAATCTAACGTGAAAAAGTATTTAGATGCTCCCAGTGATTCTAAAATGTCTAGTAGATTGGGTAAGCAATAAGCTTCGTTTTCAGTTACCTCATTAAGTTTACGAAAATCGACACATACACGAAGTTTTTGTTGTCCATCCTCCCCAGTTTTCTTTTTCACTACTACTAAGGGAAAATTAAACGGTGATACGGAATTACGAATAATATTGTCTTGTTTCATATTTTTAATTTGTTCTTCGATCTCTACTTGATAAGCCCACGGAATACGATAAGGTCTAATGTTAATTGGTTTCGTAATACGTGGTGTATTAATTTTATGCGTTACAATGTCTGTTGCTGTTAAACGGTCCCCCTCTAAATAGAAAATATCAGAATAGTTATTACAAATACTTATTATGTTTTGTTTTTCCTCCGTATTTAAATGTTCGGTTTTAATTGAATCATTAAGTAATTTAATTCGACCCGATTGATCACCTTTGGTTTCTCTTTCACTTGTATTATTAATTAAGAATATATTATCTGTGTACGGTTCCCAATTTAAATGACTCGTAGTTAATTCATCAATAATAAACGGTTCTTCTGATATATTAATTATATTACCGATAATTTTATTTTCTTTTACTGGGCTCAAACTATTCGCAATTATTACATTTTCATTCAACGCGTGTTTTTTAATAGCTACTACATTTGAATTAATTATCTCGTCACTTTTTATCTGTAATACACAATTACTACGCGCCGGTATTATAATAGATTCGACTTTATTCTCCTCAATTGGCTCGGGAATAATTAAGACTTCTTTATCCCAATCCATTATTGCTTTATTATTTTTAAGAAATTCAACTCCTAAAATACCTGCTTTAGGTAATGGAAAATCGTCTTTTACAATATCAAATTTAACGTTAAATGTTTGATTTTTAATAAAAATTTCTACTGTTGTCGTGCCTATAGTTAACACTTTTGTTTCACTTATACCTTTTATAAACCGTTTTTCATCTTCATTTACCATTACATGTTCTTTTAACGTAGATATTTTGATAACATTCATCTCGGCACCGCTATCAATTAAAAATTTACTTTCACACAAAAAATCTTTTGCTCTACAAATTATATGTTCAGCTTTAATTGGTATCATTACTCGTATATTATTTTTTATTTCTCCTACTGTTCGCATTTTACTTGTACCCGCTGAATTTTCCGAACTTTCTGAACTTCCTGAACTACCTGAAGGATCCCCCTCAGCTTTAATTTTTTCTTTAAGTTTCCTACATTCCGAAATATCATGATTTTTTAATTTACAATATTTGCAAAATTTTACATGTCCCGTATATTCTCTCTTTATATCAGGTTTTTTTTTAATATATTGCTCAGGCGTCCTACACTCGTTTGCATAATGTCCCATTTTATCGCATCGATAACATTTAATTGCGCTTTTATCAAAATTAGTTTTATTAATGAATTTATTATTATTACTTTTAAAATTATTTTTAAAATTGTTCCGATTATTTCTATTATTATTCATTAAATTATCTGATTTACGAAACGTATTTTCATGTTCCATTGCTATCAAAATAGCTTCCTCAAAACTTGTTATATTACGAGCTAATAAAATTATCTGAATAGATTGTTCTACTCCTGATATGAATACATTTAATGCCTGCGATTGTATAGTTTGCGCGATTATTTTTGCTTCCGCGGCACTTTTATTTAACGTTGATGCGCTTGTTAATTCGTGATATGTTTTCTCTATGCGCTGCGCGAAATCTTTTATTAATTCTAAGTGATTTTGTTTCATTGAACTTAATTGCCCTTGTAAATATTGTACTGAATGAGATGTACCAAAAATTGTTTTTAAATGTACTTTTAACTCTTCCCATGTTGTTATTTCCCTGTACCTAACTGCCTCAAAAGCTTTACCTTTAAGCTGAGTAAGCACTGCGGCTAGAATATCAGGTTTCGAAATATCTGGTATTTTTGAAAATACGAAATCACATTTGGAAATAAAGAATGCTAGATCGGTTTCACTTCCTCCTGCAAATTCGGGAATAAATCTCAAAGCAGTAATAAAATCTAATTGATTTGCCATATTTATTTCTATAAACGTTTTGTTTAAATCTATTAAATCTCGACTCGACTCGCCTCTACTCTCTGAGTTTAACGTGTCGGTTAATACTGAATCCCCTGATTCAGGTTTCTCTATCACTTTATTCTTTTCACTTTTACTCCTTGTATGCATTTACTTTATAAAACTAACTCTCAACAGATTTGACAGAGTATAATAATAAAGATAACTTACACTTTGTTCATTTCTGTATGGGAGGTGAAAAAATGCGTCCTTGAACTGCTCGGCTCTGCTTGGCTCCGCGTTGTGGAAATTCCTTTTATCCTGGACTGCACTTCGTGACACAAGCCTTTCTGACTTGCGTTGAGTTCCGTGGACGTTGTCCCTTGAACTTGACTTCTTGAAACTGAACTGACTTACAATTCAGCGTAAATCTCTTGATGACGTAGAACGTGGTTCGTCGGTGGGTCTCGAATTACTTAATTGGATAACAATTATTTTCACTCGATTAGAACGACCCCACACCTGACACCAAATTTATGTAGCGATCTCGTGCAGGTTAGGTTAACCCCACACCTGACACCAAATTTATGTAGCGATCTCGTGCAGAACACTACGATCGCTGACACATTAATTATTTAACGACGTAGCACGTTGTATGAAATCTTGAGACGTGGGTTGAGAGAGATAGGTAGGTGAATAAATTTAACACTGATACATTAAACTTATAAACTTACTGGTTTTATTAATTTATCATAATAAATTAACAAACAGTTAAAACACAAAAAAATTAAATAACAAGTTATTCTGGGCTAAGAATTATATACTCGCGGCGATGTGGCTGTAACAAAGTCCACGACGAGCAATAATTTATTTAACAGGGGAAATGATCAGTCTAACTACCTATCTACATCTGAATAATGCAAAATGCTCAACCCGTATTTATACAGGTTCCAATGACGTAAGAGTGGCCTAATTCTAATATTACTTTATTTTGCCCTCTATTTAGCATTATTATGTAAAAACGTGAAACTACTTGTTGTTTTCACCTTTACCCTGGTTTTCCTGCGTATATGCGAATTTAATATATTATCTATTTTACACATATACTATTTTAATCTATTAAATAATCAAAATATCATTTTGATTATTAAATTTAGCTGGACCTTGGCGAATTTATTAATATGCGTAATAAGTTATTTTTGATTATTAGATATTAATTAATTAAATGCTGATTATAAAATACGCCTAGCCTTGGGCTTACTACAATAACTTCAATAATAATTCAATAATAATCTCAACAAAAATTCTCAATATATATCCACAATAATAATTCTCAATAATTCACAATAATACTCAATAATAAATCCCAATAATTTTTCAATATAACTTCAATAATAAATCTCAATAAATCCCAATAATAATTCAATAAATCTCAAATATAACTTCAATAATAAATCTCAATAATTCGCAAATATAAACTTCAATAATAATCCCAATAAAATACTTCAATAATAATATTCATAATAATTCTTACAACAAGGCGGAGTTGGACGATCCAAAAGAAAACGTTGACTGTTTCGCTTGAAATGTTGCACAATGGAGTGTATATTCTTTCTTCGGAGTTGGAGAAAAAGTGATCAGTTTCTTCTCTCGGTGATTCGAAATGAATTGAACTGCCTCCGTGGAAAAATATTATATATTTTTAAAAAAAATATTATAAATATTTTTCTTTTTGAAGAACCCTGTCCACAGCGCCAATTGTTACGTGCCACCGGCTCGATTTCAAGTGTTGCAAGTCAAAGATGTATTTAATTTAAATAAACATGAGACTTTTAATACATTAATATATTTATTTTAATACTCAAAGTGTTAACAAAATTCTAATACAAAGTGACGTGAAGTAGCTTGTAGTTCCGTGACTAAAACTCATCTGAATTGTGGTCATTTTGGTCCCTCTTTTATATGGATTGATTGACGTCATTGGACTTATTGTTTCGGCATAATTCCTTATTTAGCAATAGGCCACGTTCGTTTGACCTACTTTATTATTTTATAGATTACATATTTTAATATATATTACTGGTCTTATTAAATGTAGGTGTTTCTAGGAATATATATTAATCTTTTAATATATATATATATATATATATATATATATTATATATATTATTGGTTTATGGCCAACCTATTAAATGTAGGTGTTTCTAAGAATATATATTAATCTTATAATATTTTAAATTAATGATTAATGATTATAGATAGTCTATGATCAAATATAGGTGAGTAACACCTGTGATATTGTGTTACGCACAATTTTATTTATACATGTTTTTGTGGTAGCCCATAACAGTGCCAACCGTTTGATCCGTGATTTCAGTGGTAATGTCTCAGTCAACGCTTGGATGTAGGTGTAGTGAAGAATAATTGTTACGTGGTACCCAATAAAAACAGGTACCTATCGTAATGATGTTGTTGGATCGGGATAAATTTGATTAAACAATTATTTCAAACACTTGTAAACACTTTAATAAATACAATTACAGAAACAGACATAGATACAAATATAAATTATAAATTCGTGCACTAACAATATCGAAGACGAAACTCAGAAGGGCTTGGTCTGATAGCTGGACACGTCTGCCGTTGGTGTTGAAACGGAGCCTTTATATACTCTGTTGATTCTGTTTTAATTGTGTTGTTTTCGACACGTGGCTGTCCTTGGTCTTGATCTTCATATCCAAGTGATGTTTCATCACGTGGTTGCCCTTGGTCTTGATTGTCTTATTCGAATGATGATGTTGTTGTGGTTGTTTAAAATTCGCGCGTGGCGCCCATTAAGGTTGTGCAATAGTACGTTTTTCCTTATACGACTCAGGAATATGCGTATTATTATTTCTCAATAATATATGCATATTATATAATTAAGACTAGTAATTTAATTTATTAACTGATAAAATTATTCTAACTACAATTTGTAAATATTCTAAGTCCAAATAATTTGGATTATAGAAATTATTCTAAGTCCTAACAATTGTAATTTATAAAAATAGTTTGAAATATTTCTAAGTCCGGACCATGACATACACTGACGTGAAGGTGCTCAGTGCAGCATAGCCAAAACTCGTCTGATTTGTCCTTGTTTTCGGGTCCCTTTTATATCTGATATATGCAAGTGTGTGTGTAAATCCCAAGTGTGTGCGTGTATATGAAAACTGTTAATAAAATAAGATATTTCTTTATTGATTCTGAGTGTGTGTGGGTTATCTACCGACCAGGCCATAATTATTGACGCAGAGATCCAGGATGTGGTCACTATTGTTTCGATTAACTATTTTATTTCAATTCCCATAAAATGATTATGTGAACCAATCTGTATATATAAAAATTTCGTGTCACGATGTATGTTCGCGATAATCTCCGAAACTACTGGACCGATTTTGATGAAATTTTTTACACCGTGTGTAATTTGGTCCAACTTAAAATATAGGATAGTTTTTTTTTCAAATTTTTTAATATTTTAAATATTTTAATTAACTTTTTAATAAATGTGTATAATTGCATGGTGTATTTCGGGTTTTCCCGTGACCGACCGCAAGTATCTATATAGCTACTGTAATCTGACCTTTTTTCTATTGTGTGTGTTTTATCGTCGTCGGCGTGTAGATATGAATTGTTCCGAGAATTATATAACTAACCTAACCTATGGTTTTTATCTCAATATTATTTTTTGCATTGCAATTGTTGTAATGAAGAAAGTTATAGAATTTTCGAGAAATGTTCAAAGGTATAAAATGCGAAGTTCGGTACGACGTAAATTCAGAAAATATATATGTTGGTTTGTACTTAATTTCAACATTTAGATACTTAACCTATTACTTTTAAATGTTCTCATACATAATAACACTAATACATGGCCTACGAAAATGCCAAAAAACCAACTAATACGCGGGCAACGCCGTGTCGGGACAGCTAGTTAAATATAATTTATTTAATTTATCTCTTTAATTAATAATCTTTAAATTATGGGTGTGTTTAATCAATAAAATTGTTCCTTATTGAATAATGTTATGTGATATTTTGTGTGTTATCCTAATAATTATTAATTTGTCTCCTTGTTTAATTATATATAGGTGTGTGACTTTTGTGTGATAATGTGTATACTTTAATTAATCCAATTATTTTGTATTTAATACATTTAATTTGTCAAATATCTCGTAATCTAGGGTTAGTCTAACTTATCCACAGTTGTAGTTTTAGATGTTCATGGGAACCTCTTTGTGATGTATTTTATTATGTGACTACACAGAACGCAACAACTTCATAAATCAAATTTCTGTATAGACGAGCATTGAATGTAAGCATTAGAAAAAAATATGTAAATACATTAAGTTCTGGCCCTAAATATGACAGTTGGTTGTTTTTAACGATTTGAAATGATCGATGTATTTAGAATTTTAGTGTAACGTATTATGACTTAGATACCAATTTCTTATGCTGATACATACGTTAAACCACTGTTCTGTTTTTCATGTGGTGAATATTGGCTTTATGATAGTCTATACCTACAGAGTTTATGGCGTACTTGTGTAGAAAAAATGAATTCAACAACAAGCAAGTTTAAGAATCTATCAAACTTTTCAAAGTCGATATATTTAATTTATCCTCGGTCATCGTCCGTTTCAGTTGCATTCTCGTTCATTTTTAGTATTTAAATATTGTAATGTAAATGCTACCAAAAGTTCGTTGAAAAATAATACTTAAAAAGCTTGATAAATCAACTGGTGAAACTTCCAATATGAAACGTACGTAGTGATATCATATTCGCGAACTTATTATTATTATTATTATTTAAACACTGTCGAAAATTTTATTATTTTTTTAAAAAAAATGTCTTTAAAGTTTGATACACATTCACAAACAAAATATACAATTTACAATGTGTATAAATATTTCAAAAAATTATCAATGGATTCGTCTATACGGAGATAACACTTTTTTAAACAGACACAAGCAAAAACTGCCGAAGTATGTTGTGTAAACGAAAAAACAATGAAAAGTATCACTGCTGAAGGAAATAAATCATCTTCTATAATCTAGGGTGATTTTTCAACGTTCACTTCTTCTCGAAAAACATACAAAAGAGCAAAAATTACGAGTGAAATTGATGGTCTTGATGCAGATATTGTAAGAAGAATCCTTCACGAAATGTACTATAAAGGAGAGTACCCTACTACATCAAAAATTCTAGCAGATTATCAAAAAGAACCGAAATACAAAGGTTCTGTTACTTTCATGTGCCATATTTTGAAAAATCTTAACTTTAAGTACAAAAAATGCAAGGACGAGCATTGGTTCTTAATAGAGCGGAATGACATAGTTGCTATGCGTGTAAAATGTTAGTGTACTTACTGCAGTTAACCTTCGCCAAAATAATGATACTCGGCCCGTTATCTATTTAGATAAGACGAGGGTCAATCAAAATCACACCAAAGGATACATTTGGCAAAATTAATCAAAATCAAAAAGGCTCAAAGTACTTATGGGATAAGGAAGTAGATAAATCATATTCCTCGCGGAATCCAGTTTATTTGAATTTGTATTTGGCTCGAAGTTAGTTAATCGATACCAAAATAATACTTCTGTTAATAATCACACACAAATTAATTCTTTAATTTTTAAAAAGTGGTTTATACAGGTATATTAATATAAATGTATAGATAAAAAAAAGATTTTATTTTAAATTTCTGTACAATCGAAGGATTTAATATTTGTACTGTTTTTATTTCTTGTTCAGTTTTGTAACCAATAATAGTCTAAGTGGTTTTTGGTGATCATTTTTGTTTTTTAATAGGCAGTGTTATTTTCCAAATAATGTGTTGTCAGATTTAAGTCGATCAATTACTTGCATTGCCTCTGAAATTGATAAAAATGGAATTATTGAGAAAAATAAATTTTTTACAATACATAATGAAAAATTGTGGTAGAAATGTTCTAGGAATACTGTTCAAGTATTAAAATAAATTTTCCAAATAAAAATAATTGTTTGAATGAACATGGTTTGCCTTTTAAAATATCAGCTTTTACTTGACACGTTTGAAAAATAGTTGAAAATACTAGATAATCATATCGAGCACACAACCATATTAATGTTATTTTCAAGCCTTGAAACACGCGTCATTATTTCTGATTGAAAGATAATCGTTAACGTATTGATTATTAAGTAAATAAATCTCAATTATTTTTTTAGTTTTTACAGACTTGTGTTCTTTGTCCTTACCAACTCTTGAATATTAATGTGTTTATAGTATATAAGTAGAGATAGATATTTGGAAACAATGGAAACTCTTTCTGAGTTTATTCCTCATGCCTCTTAAGAACGTTCAGTTAAAAATTTAACTCGTACACGTTTACATTCAGTTCAAGTTAATTTTTTCTATTATTATAATATTTTTTATGATGTTTTTCAAAAGCTATATGAGTATGATACAACCAGTTTCAAATTAAAAATTCATCGTCAGGTATTTACAAGTTAAATTAAATCGTGACTCAAGTTTATTATTTATTAATATTTAATAAAAATGTGTAGCAGTATACTTACTTTTTTCATATGCATCACTTTTAAAAGATTCATCATCAATCGTCATTTTTGTATACTACAATATGAATAGAATAAATTGTTTAAAGAATTTTTATTTAATGTAATAACATTTTATGATTTTTACCTTAAAAATAGGAAATATTGTTTTTACTTCTTTACTATATTTTTTTATTTCTGCTTCCATTGATATATTTCTTGTATTAAATACCTTCATGTTCTTTTCTATTTTGGATTTTATTTATATATTAATTTACGGTGGTTAAAAATTGAATAGCTCTTAATTTTTTTTTTTTTTTTTAAAAAACTTTCAGCGTAAACTATTATAGTTCAACAATTACATATTAATAAAATAGTATATACCACAGCAGTTAAGTAAGTACATGATTTAAATATAACAAAAGAAAACAACAGCGGAACAGAATATACTACTGATACAAATAATAATAAAGACAATTTCTAGTCATGTAATATATAGCAGTAAAAGATAATTATGAATACAATATAAATAAAATAATAATTAGTGCACAAAACAAACGGATAACGTGTATGAAGATTAAGTAATAACATAAATAAATGATTTATGATAATTAAGTGCAATAATAGGTGAGATTAAGTAGTTATGATATAATAAAAATACAATTAAGGAGAGAACCATTTTAGTACGACCTCCGTAAGGAGGGAGATTAACGGTCTAATTAGTGAATTTAAATTATTTATGAAATTAGATAAAATGGACGAGATGGTTTCAACCGGAGAAATATCAGAATTAACTGCTTCGGCATAGGATTTGTCCTATGATTGATTTAGTCCTCAATTTTGAAAATGATCCTAGAACAGTAGTTGCTGGAGCTATTATAGGGGTCTTTCTATTTACTTTGGGGCGTTTTGATAGGGATTTAAAAACAGGGCAGCCTTTGAGGTTAGTGGTGTGGGCACCCTGGCAAAGAGCGCATTTAGGTGGACTGTTTTTATCTTTGGTACAATCTTCGGAGTTATGATTCTCCCCACGCTTGACGCAACGAGGGAAACGACCACAATAATTTTTTGTGTGCCCATAATTCTGGCAGGTATGACACTGGGGTGGTCAATTCTTGGCTTAATAATAATAAAAACCGTTTAAAAATTTCATAATTATTGTCGTTTTGAGTTAGGTCTACAAAGAAAAGAGTTAACGGGAGACCATTCTTTGGAACGTTTTCAACTCGTCTAACACAGAAGCCTAGGTCATCCAGAACTTCTGAGATATCCGTGATGAGAGTAGTATGGTGAAGATTTCTGATAAAAACTATAATTCCGAAGTGGTGGAGGGGTAAATGTGTAATAGCAAGCATTCGAACTTGCCAGATGTTCGATGGCATTGATGTTCGAAGCTCCATTTGGACGAATAATTAAAAATAAAAAATTTGACTTACAAGAGAAACCATTTACACTAGTGAGTCGTATAAGCGTATTTTTGAGAGCTGAAAAATTAACTATAGAAGTATTTTTAATGTAGATTGGTGGAGCCCGAGCGTTGGAATTTATTTTTCCCTCAAGTGGAATGAGTTGCTCGCTGTCAATAACCATGTTGGTTAAAATTACAGTTGGTTCAACATTGTCATCCTCGGTCGCTAAAATAGCATAACGATTTGTTAAACAAAAACTTTTAGTTCTTTATTTCCCAAATGAGCTGGAGTCGTTGGTGAGTTTGAAGAAGACGACAATAAAAGTTTAGTGGATTTTTGTTTAGACAGAGAAGGGGAACAAGAATAAGACGCACTGCGACTCTTATCATTGACACATGGGGTCGACATAGCCACACGCTCTTTATAACCGTGGAGCGCACTTTAATAGGATAGCGGTCTACGAAATAGTGGAATCGAGATAACGGAACGTGTATAACGACAGACGTGTATTCACGCAGAGGTACAACACCGAACTGAGCTCTTAGTTTTAACTAATTTTTTTATTATTTTATTAAGTAAATATATTTAGGCAATAATGAATATTTAATAAATATAAATAGAAGTATACTTACTGTCTAAAAGTGCATCACTTTTATGAGATTCATCATCAGTCGTTGTTTCCATGTACTAAAATATGAATAGAATGAGCTGTTTAAAGAATTTTCACTTAATATAATAACCAGGGCTCGGAAGTTGTAGCACTAAAAATGTTACTTTTTAGCTCTTAAATATGCACTTCAAAGCTCTAAAATTTGCGCTATAAATAGCACGAAAAATCAAAAAATATGCATTTAACTTTAAAAAATTATAAGTTTATTAGAAAAAAAATGTAATTTTACAAAGTTTTTAACTCATAGACACATTTTGGACTGATTGAATTATAAACTGTTAACAAAAATGTTAAATTACTTAAATATATTTATAAAAATGTTCTTATTATTAAATTATTTTATATATTTATCTTGGAAATTATTCTGGATTGTAAAAGTGTTTAATAATCTAATGTAATAATACAATAAAGGAATAACAATGATGTCACTAACTATTAATACATCAAATTGTCGATAAAAACATAAAATAATAATTGACGAGGTCTATTTATTTCCAATAATTCATGTATTTTTAAAAATATAACCAAGTTAATACCATTAATATCAACAAAATGTGATTACTTCCTGTATTATATGAAAATATACCCAAAAATAGCATTATAAACCCCAAATTAGCAAAATAGCAATGAAACCCGTAAATATGCAAAAAATAGCAAAATTAGATTTTGTGTATGATATCCAAGTAGTTTGAAACATATTTGTCTCTTACTTTGGATGTTCTAGGATGAACCAAGAAAAATATGCATTTGCTAGAACTTCCTAGCCCTGATAATAACATGTTATGGGTTTTTACCTTATAAATAGGAAATATTGGGATTGTTTCATTACTGTTTCTATTTATTTCTACTTCCATTGATATGATACTTGCATTAATTTCCTTAATGTTTTCTATTTTGTGTTTTTTTTCTATATATTAATTTACGAGTATTATCCATTTAGTAGTTCTTGGTTTTAATTAGATTTTTATTAATTTATCAAGTAAATATATTTAGGCTTTAATAAATATTTAATAAAACTGTGTAGAAGTAAACTTACTATCTTCAAGTGCATAACTTTTATAAGATCCATCATCATTCGTTATTTCCGTGTACTAAAATATGAATAGAATGAACTGTTTAGAGATTTTTCACTTAATATAATAACAAATTATGATTTTTACCATATAAATGGGAGATATTGGTTTTATTTTTTTACTTTTTATTTTTAATTCCGCTTCCATTGATATAATGCTTGCATTAAGTTTCTCTATAAGTTTTTCCATTTTGTATGATTTTAACATGCAATATTCTTGAACTTTAGCTACGAAATATATAAAAATGAAAGTTGAATGTAAGGTTGTTTAGGAGCAAGCTACTTGATTACAATTCTCACGAGCAGTACTTCTTATAAAGGTCCTTATGAATAAAATAACTATTTTTTAATGGATAAAAATATTAATAATTTTTTTTTAATTAATTATAATTGTACAAAAAATTTGGTAAATTACTTGCGTTGCTCACTTTTGTGGCTATAATTTAGGCTTTAGCAGTGATGCCCTATACGTTTATTTTACAGAGTAATAAATGTAATATAGCATATTTGTGTATATATAGTTAATAATAATAATAATATATTCAATTTCAACTTACAACAACATACTGCATATTATCACGTAATATTTACATATTTATATAAGTTGATACCTACTCCCTGTAAGCGAAGCTTGTGGCGGAAGTAGGGAGCCTTTTACAAAAAAAAATCTTAATAGTATATATAAGTTATGTTAAACAGCTTCATACAATACATTTTTTTTTTTTTTTACATTTTTTTCATACAATTACATTTTTATAAGCATAATTAAATATAATAATAATAATAATAATAATAATAATAACTTATTGGTAATATATGTATATTACAAAAGAAATATTATAAAATCTACTACTATAGTGCTATGTCGTAATTAATAGTATAGTCTTAACTAATATTTTAACATAATAAACACATAAACTTATTATTAGTATCTATAACAAAAGAGATTAAATAAGGTATAAGTGACAAAGAGACATTACTAGTTACTACGCTAATCAAATAATTTCATGTACATATTTTTAATTGCTGATTTAAATTTATTTTTATTATGTATTTGTTTAATGTCTGTAGGGAGTTGGTTAAACAATTTGATACCTTTATTTATATAGTAATTTTTCATTAATGTGGTATTTTGTTTAATTAATCTTAAATTTCCGTTGTCCTCTCCTCTCGTTTTATATATATTATTATATTTGTAATCAGTTTTATTAGTAAACACTTCAATGATTGATAATTGTTCATATAATTGTTCTAAAGTAAATATTTTCAATTTAACAAATAAATCGTTAGTATTGATGTTTTTAGTAATATAATAATTTTTCATTAAACTCTTATTAGTGTTGCGGACATACATGAATGTAGGTCCTTACGACTCTTACAGTACGAGCGGGTCCACATAAATTATAAATATTAGAGAGTAATATAATATTCGCAATAATAATAGAAAGGAACTATTAGTTAAACAGAGGGTAAGCAAACACATATTACGAAGACAGGTAGTATGTAATAAATATTACGACTTATACGACATGGACGGGACCATGTAAATCGTGACGGTAGATATCAAGAAAATAATTATTATTAACACAATATTAGCAGTCGTAAAAATAGAAATGAATTTTAGCTAAAAGCCAGAAGATAAACCAGTACATTACTATGTGTGAATCGCATGGCTATATGTAGGATTGTAACTGGGAAAAATCGTGGCAAATATGGGATAAGTGCGAATAAGGTCATCTAGGTAATAAAAAGCCATTAGAGACAAATTATTTATTATAATTAAAAACAACTATCGCCCAGCGCGGCACGTTTGATCGTCACCAAACCTAAGTATATAAGGGGGTTGGGAATAGACCAATATTCAGATGTGGTTTACATGTACAGTCGCAAGCACCTTCACGCCACATTATTTCGTAAATTAATGTTTTGTACTTAGAAAAATTATTAAATAAACAGTTTAAATTTCAATTGAGTGTTTTATTGAAGTCTATCCTTTAAAAACTTAACCATCATATACGATTGAGCGACGGCACGCAACATTAGCATTCTTTGAGTTGTCATTAACGGTTTTAATACATTATTATAAGCTGATCCCCATACAATCAGACCGTACATTAATATGGATTGGACTAACGCGAAGTATATCATTTTCAGTCTGGGAGTATCAAGTACATTTCGTAATTCCTTAAAGATAAAGAAACATTTCCTTATACGGTTTATTACTGATTCAACTTGTGGTTTCCATTTTAGATGCTCATCATATATTACACCTAAATATTTGGCTGTAGCAACTCTAGATAAATATCTACAGTTTGGGTTACATATGTCAGTATTATTACTTATTTTACAGTTATTGTTATGTAATTTAATATTAATTTGTTCGGGTTTGTTATAACTAGACAAGGCAAAGGGAATAAATACTGACTTTTTTTTATTTAGCATTAAACTATTTTTGGCGTACCAATTATTAACCCGTACCAGTCCTGCGTTTGCTTTGCTTTCCACTTCCGACCAAGTTTTCCCCTCGAAAAATAAAACCGTATCATCTGCAAAAGCTAGTATATTGCTGTTTATATCTATATTTAATAAGTCGTTTACATAAATGTTAAATAGTAACGGACCTAACACCGTCCCTTGCGGTATACCATATATAACTTTACACGGATCACTTGTTTCACCGTTAATTCTTGTTGTTTGGGATCTATTTGAGAGATATGATTTAAACCACAACCATAAGGTGCTATTACCTAATACTGTTTTCAACTTTTTTAAAAGTAAGTTGTGCTCTATTGAATTAAAAGCTTTGGCTATGTCTAAAAATATACCTAAACATCTTTTACCTTTGTCTAAAGATTCGTAGATTAACTTCGAAAAATAAGAAATCGCTTCTTGGCAACCCATATTGTCCCTAAATCCAAATTATTTATCACTTATAGTTTTGTTATTGGATGTGAATCGATTTAGTTGCACTTAGCACATTTTTCAATAACTTTAGCTATGGAAGAAATTAAAGAAATTGGTCTATAATTATGTAGTTCTCTTTCATCACCTGCTTTATAAATAGGGCATATTATAGCTTTTTTATATATGGTTGGGAATATACCTTTTTCAAAATTTAAATTAATTAAATGAGTAAGTGGCTTTACTACATAGTTTGAAATTTGTAATAGTAAGTTTGACGAGATGGAATCGAATCCCGGTGATGTACCTTGTTTTAGCGTATTCATTATTAGAGATATCTCGTCATGCGTAAATTTGGTATATTTTAAACTATTTTCTGTTTTATTTTCACTATTATTTTTTTTGATTTTTTAAATTTCCTACTTCTATTTTCACTGTACTGTTAATTGATAATTGAAGTGGATAATTTTCTGAATTTCCGTAATTTATTTCAGGGCTTCAAACCGGTTAAAACAGTTTTTTTTTTATTAACCGGTTTAATTGAAAAATGTGTATGAACGAAAACAAAAATAGAACCACAATTACTAATTTTATAGAACGAAAACGAAATAGTTAACCAGAAAAATATTTTTCGTTCTCGAACGGAAATAAATTTACATTTTTAATTACGGAAAATAATTAATATTTAATTTTAGTTTTTACACATTTTGTTAAGTTAGTCAGCCTCTTTTATTTGACAAAAGACAGGTATAAATTATTAGATAAATGTAAAATAATTAGCAAGATAAAAATTGAACAGTTGGTAAGTGGGACTACTGGTCATAACCCCACACTACTATAGATAATATGTGAACCCGATCAATGACAACCATAAACCACATTGTTTATTGTTACAATACCGATTTTAATGGACGATAGTGTTTTCTTAAATTGTATCAAATATTTGTAAATTTGTTCAACATTTTGAATTAATATGGTTTTTCTTTTTTGTCTTACTCGATAATAAATATTGCAATTATGTTGTTCATTATGTGTGTTAATATATTCAATATTGTAATAAAAACTTAAAAATGTGTATCATATTATTTATTGTATATTAATATACGATCTCTGAAATAATATTAATATATATATATTAAATATATATTAATATCAATATATATTTATATATTAATATACAACCTCTGAAGCTGAAAAAAAAATATATTATAAATATATAAATTATTAACTTATTTTAAGAACATCTCACGATATATGAATTTTCTAATTATTTATTTCATAATTATGATAATAATTTGTCTGTGGTATAAAATTGTTATAAAAAATATATTTTTTTAAAAGAACAAAATTAACCGGTTTTATTACATTGAAAACCGGTTTTAAAAAACTATAAAATATTAGATTAATATTAATCAGTTTTTAAAACCGAATAATATGGTAGATAAACTAAAACCATTAACCATAAAAATTCATTATGAAGCCTTGATTTATTTCCGTAATTTAATTTTTTCGAAAAATTAAATGGAAACAAAAATAATTTTATGTATGTTATTTTTAAGTGATAAAATAAAAATGTTTTAAATAGAACTATTTTTTAGTACCTAGTATTTAGTTTTGCTTGTTTAAAGGTTCTTACTCTTGGGAAAAAAATTACAAAATAAATCTTCATTATTGCAGTGTGTAACCCAAAACATTAAATACTATAACTATATTTACTATTAACAAATTTTTTTTCATGGGATTTTAAATTCAATTATAACAGAATATTAAACAAAATAATTTTAATCACCCTATTTAAAAATATTTTACATTTTTTAATATATGAATTTAAATGTTTTTAATTAATTACTTTTATAATTTTTCGAATTAATGATTAATATTTAAATAAATAAAATTGCATAATCTCAGTTTATAAATAAAATGTAGTTTGTAGTCATGAAATAATTACAACTATATTGTTCAAAGTTAAAAGTTTTATTTCCATCGGAATTATAATTTGTTACATATTGTGCAATTAAATTAATTTAAAAAAAATAATCTTAACATTACTGTTTGCTTGAGAATATTTATTAAAATATTATTTTTTAAACTCTACACATGTGTAATAAAATGTGTGGATTTGGGTACTTACTTCTTCGAGCTCTCATTGTTTTTTCCAATTCATGTATTTCCACTACTTCGTGATAAAGTTTATTGTATTTCAACTCAAGGTGCTTTTGATCTATTTCGGACACATTGTTCACCTGTTCAGTCACTTTCTTTAAAACTTTCTCCGACAATTTCCTCTCTTTAACAACATTGGCTAATTTCAGGTTATATCCGTTTATTATTGTAGCGTTCATCAAATATTGTTGTTTAACGAACCTCTTGTATTTACTCGCTGGTATACGTTTAGTTAATGGATCAACGCCTGCCTCTAAAATGCTTGATCTATAAAGATCATCAAAGTAAATATAAAAATATAAAGTAAAGTTAAATATTCACGTCGAATAAATAATATTATACTAATTGCCTCTTTTTTTTTTTAACGGAAAAATCTATTTTTAAGCTACTACAAATTTAACTTATTACAAAATCAATTTTTGTTCATTTTTACATTTATATTGAATTATATTACTATGTAGTAATAATATTTTCGATAATTAAATTTTAACCATTAACTTAATTAATTTTCATTTTCTTTGTAATTTTTTGAAGTCTTAACACACATTTTATTTTTACATTCCAAACCAAAATAATATTAATAAAATGTTAATATGAATTAATACGTACTTGTGACATACATTGATTGAAAAAAACAATTTTAATAAGGTATTAATATGCATTTAAGCTATATATGCAATCTTACAAAATGAAGAAATATCAATGAAAGGACTTCCAGAAAATATGACATCGGACGATATGGTATATTTTAAATTCAAGTCAATTTTTTGAGTAGATGTTAAAAGGAGTTTCTCTATATATAAAAATATTGGAAACAGATTTCTAACGACGTTTTATACTTCAAAATATTGAAAAATATTTATCTTTTAATGCAATTCGGTTATTACAGGTCAAAATATTTATTTTACATAAGATAATTAGATTGATTTGGTTCAATTAGGATAATAAATCAATAATTTGATCTTACATTATCTTCATTAATTTTTAAATTAATATTATGTATATTTTTATTTTGACATACACAATAGATTTCATATTAAAATACCTATATTCCTCAATGCGTTGATGTAATTTTTTGCAATCGGTTTCTAAGTTTTCCATTTCGTTTTCAATCTGTTCACAATTCTCAATAATGTTATTGCATTGTTTATCGAAGTCTATTTCCATGTGCGTTATTATTTTCTCCAGTAAAAATATAATGTGATTTAATCCTATCCTGTTAAAAATATTACACTATTATGTTAGTGTTATTGCATATACTATACTATACATATTTGTACACTTAAAGTGAGTTTATGTTTAGTCTCATGGATGTTACAGCGATGCCAAAATGTCTATCATGAGTGAAAATAACAATATCGTCAACATAAACAAGACAGTTATGACCTAAAGCATTAAGGTGTTCAATAATTAGACACATGTACAAGTTAAACAAGATAAGGCTCAAACAACTTCCTTGAGGAAGGCCTGTCGAAATGGAGCTTACAGTAGAAGATCCGAAGGAGGAGAAAAAATGTAATTGCCTATTGGAAAAAAGGAGAGATTAAATTAATGAAATTTGGAGGTAGATTTAATGATTCTAGGTGAGGTAATAGTAAGGGAATGTGCACAGAGTCAAAAGAACCTTGAATGTCTATAAAGATAGAGACGAAGAATTCTTTATTGTTAAAAGATTGATAAATCTTTTAACAACAAAGTTGGCAAGGCAGTCTATAGTTCCTCTACCACGTCTAAAGTCAAACAAGTAGTTAGGTAGTATACATTTGGATGCGAGCCACCAATCAAATCTATTTTTGAAGATAGACTCAACTACTTTACATAAAGCGGATGAAAGAGCAATTGGACAAAAAGAGATGTTAGAATTATTATTAGCATATGGCCTCGGCATAAATTAAACAAAAACAAAATAAATAAATAAATAAACAAATGGTAATAACAATATATAGTAATAGCAATAGTAATAATAATAAATAAACAAATAAAAATAGGTAACTAAAAACTAAGAATTTGGTAACTGTTGAGTTAAGTTGTGTCATAGTCGAATATCTAGATTTTCTAGCCATTCAATCGCGTTTTCTCCACCTTCATGTATGCCTCTCAATCCCCCATCAAATTTTGTTAAGGGACAGGTCTCGACTATATGCCTCGTTGTTTGGATATCTCCACAGTCACAAAGAGGTGACTCACTCATGCCCCATTTGTGGAGTAAGTGATTGCATCTACCATTAGCAGTTCTTATTCTATTCATTGCAGTCCATAATGCGCGAGGAAAGTCAAATCCTGGAAGTTTCTGGGTCGGGTCTACAACCAGCTCTGCGTTTTTAACTTCAGCGTCCTTCCAGCGGCTTTTCCATTGGTCCTCTGTGGTCACTTCTGTTCCAAGTTCGATCCAGACTGGGCTTCTAGACTTAAGTCTTTTTACTGGATGTTGATAAATGTCCTCGTATACTGGGAGGTTTGGGTTTTGTTTTATTTTATTTAACAAGGAATGGGTTGCTGCTTTTCTTCTCAGGTCAGGAGGAGCAATGTGTGCCAGGACAGGGAGCCATTGTATTTGAGTACTTTTTACTGTTCCTGAGATAATTCTCATGGTATGATTTAGCTGCGTATCGATTTTTTTACTGTGAGCGCTTCTTGTCCAAGCCGGCGCACAGTACTCTGCTGCACTATACACCAGTGCCATGGCTGAGGCATGTAAAGTATTTGCTTTACAGCCCCAGGTTGTACCAGCTAGTTTTGAGATTATGTTGTTCCGTGTTTTTAATTTGTCTTTCAATCCTTCTAGATGAGGTTTGAACGTAAGAGCTCTGTCCAACTTTACTCCTAGGTATCTGGGGGAGTCTTCATTTGGAATAAATTCTCCATTCACATTTATCTTGATTTTGTAATTTGCTTCGCGGTTGTTTAAATGAAAGGCGATCGCGGCTGACTTACTTGCATTCAGAATGAGATGCCAGGTTTTTAAATATTTTTGAATTTTTGCGAGATCTTTGCCAAGATTATTCTCTATTTCTTCGAATGTTTTTCCCTGCTTTACAATACCGATGTCATCTGCGTAAATGAATTTTCTAGAATTTGTCTTTACGATGTCTGCCGTATAAACGTTGAAAAGAACTGGGGATAGTATTGAGCCTTGTGGCAGACCATTTTGGAGAACCTTCTTTTTACTTATTTCGCCGTCAAGGTGAACCTTGAAGCTTCTATCCGATAAAAGTCTCTCAAACAATCTGAGCAGTGTCTTGCAATTTATAACTTTTGCTAATTTAAAAAGTAGACCATTTTTCCAGACGGAGTCATATGCTGAAGATAGGTCTAGGAAGACCGCTCCTGACTTCAGTTTTTGTTGGAATCCGTTTTCCACATGAGTGGTAATTGCCAGAACTTGCTCACTACAGCTTCTTCCTCTCAGAAAGCCGGCTTGTTCCTTCGGCATTATACTTTCAAGTTTGTTTATGATTCTGTTTAAGACTAATCTCTCGAAAACTTTGTAGACCACTGAGAGCAGAGATATAGGTCTGTAGTTCTTTGGGTTATCTCCAGCTTTATTTGGCTTAAGGATAGCGATGACCTTAGATTTATGCCATTCGTTAGGGATTTTGCAAGTGTTTAATACTGAAGTGGAAAGTTTTGCTAACCAAGTTCTACCTTTGGGGCCAAGATTTTTGATGAATTCTGGCAAAACGCCGTCCTCTCCGGCCGCTTTTCTGTTCTTGATGTTCTTTAGAGCTAAGTCAATCTCATTCAGCATGACGTCCCTTGACATTTCAGATTTTTCCTCGGCTTTGTCAAATTCTTCTTTATAGAGTTTTTTGATCTTGATTTTTTCTTTTTTTGACGGTTTTATGTTAGAGACTTTAAAGAGGGCGCTCGAGACAGCGTTGGCTCTGACACAGTTTTCTTTATGCGCTGGTTGAGCGGCACCTAGTTTCCTTAATAGTGCCCAGCTTTCTCTACTTGAATGGGTGAAGTCTAAATCTTGCATCGCTGTGTGCCATCTCTTTCTACGTTCTTCATCGAGTAATCTCACAAGGCGATTTGCTGAAACTTCGCTTCCATCTACTTCGTATTCTTTTAGGAGGTCTTCGCATTCTTTATTCCAACACGGAATATAATTTTTCCTGTGGCCTCTAGGTATGGATTTACACGCGGCTGATTTAATTAATTTCACGAATCGGTAATAATTTTCAGGAAGAGGTTCAATACGGTTTATATTGTCCTCAACATATTTTGAATAGGCACTCCAGTTTGCCTTCCGTATATTCCATCTCTGTAATTCTGGGTTTTTTATTCTGGGAAGATTAATCCCAACATCTATGACTACCGTTTTATGTTGGCTTTTGGGAAATTGTTTCCCTATTCTACGATTTACACTAAGAGGCAGTCCTGTTGGGTCCATTGAGACGAAACATAGGTCCGGAGAGGAAGAAGTACCCCATCTTCCTGACATAAAGGTTCCTCCTTGTTTAGCATCGTATTTGAGGTACATATGGTTTATAGATTCCCAGTTTGAGAGTTTCTCACCGTTTTCATCAGTATGACTGTAACCCCAATCCGTACTGTGCGAGTTAAAGTCGCCTATAAAAATTGATGGATGGTAACTTACTGGAAGAACCTGAGTTGTCCAGCTTTCGGACGGAGGCTTGTATACGTTAAATACTGAGAGGTCACCTATTTGTATTCCAATTGAATGCTCGTTTCCTTCTACACATTTGACGAGTCTAGGGGGCCATTTATGGTTTACGTACGTGGCTATACCATGTTTGGGATGTCCTGAGAAATTTATCAGTTGAAAACCGTTAACTTTCAATCGGTTCGTTTTATCATCTGGCACATGAGTTTCTTGAAGCGCGATAATGTCTGCATCTTTGAAGGTTTGAGCTATAATCTCCGCTTTGGCTCTTGACAATCCTTCAACGTTTAGTTGTATGATTCTGATGTTATTTTTTGACTCCTTGTCTCCAAATTCGTTGTAATTAGTTGTGAGAGTATTATTTGATGTTTTTTGGGTTTTTTAAGTGTTTTAAATTTTTTTGTGTTTTTTTATGTTTATATGAAATTTTTTTTGGGGGGTAGCCCTGAAAAGGGCTGTTTTTGCCGATAAGGCCAGGAAGCCCGAGAGCGTTTGGCCGCCGGTTTGATGTCGTTTTGTTTCGTGCTATCATCGTATATGTTCGCAGGTATTGCTTTAGAGACGTATACTTTGAATTGACAATAGCACTACTCACAGGGAGGACCACGAGAAGGTACGACATTCCCCTCCCCATGTTAGAATAAGCTTTGGGAATAGGAATGACTTTTAATTCTGTCCAAGATGGTAAAATTTGATGAAATTTAATTAATTTATAGAGAATAGGAGCTCCGTAGCGGTGTTGGGTAGGTTTATCAACATAAGAGGTGAGATGTTACCTAAGCCGGAGGCGATAGATATTCGAGAGTTTATTGCGGAAATTAATTCACCGTGTGTTAGGGGAAAATTTAGACAATGGTCGAAAGGAAAGAAAGGAGTGTTTAATATGAGGTGGGGAAAAGATTCTGTTACGGATGGCACATAGCAAGGGGCAACTTTGGAACAGAAATCGTCGAACCAATCATCGCTAAGAGGTCGGGTGGGTGGTTGGATGCAATTTTTAAAACGTTAAGCGGTTTGCCAAAGGTATTTTATGGAAGAAGATGGGTTCAGATTCGAGCATAATTGTTTCCAGGCAGTTTTTTTCTTGTTTTTTAGTAGGTGAGTTGTGGATGCACAAGCGTTGTTATAATTGTAAAAATCAAATGGGGAAACAGAACGGCGGAAAATTTTAAATACATTTTTATGCGAGTAAACCACCTGCATGCAGGAGGTCTCTCACCATGGAGGCGAAGGAGAAAAATGGTTTTTATTATTATTTTTCGGTGAGATAGAAAAATTGGCCGAGTTCAAAATCATTTGAATAAACATATTGTATGATTCTATGGGGCAGATGGTCTCATCTAACGAGAACATATTATTACTTAATCGTTTGGAAAAATAATTCCCAGTCGGCTTTGTTCAAGTTAAATTGGGCAAAAGGGGATAAAGTATTGTGTGAATTTTGTGGATTGAGGTGGGAGTGGTTGACAGAGTTTAAGGAGATAATAATAGGGAAATGGTCGTTACCATGAGGTTCAGTCAAAGTGTGCCATGTGATTAACCAATACAGATCAGGGGAAGAAAAATAAATATCTATAGCAGAGTCTGGACAGTTAGGTCTACCTAAGTGGGTAACTGTTCCAGAGTACAAGACGCCGAGTCCTAAAAAGTTTATAGTTTCATAAATCAGGTTTCTACGACGTGATGAATAGGAAAAGCCCCAAGCTTGATAGTGAGCATTGAAATCGCCACAGATTAAGAAGTTTTTGGTTCCTAGCTGAAATAAAGAGTTCAATATTTCCGGGGAGATGAGGGAATCATCTGGAATATAGCAAGACCAAAAGGAGATGGAAGGGAAATTTTGAATGTTTAAGACTTCTATACCTACAATGTCAATTTTATAGGTGGAAAACGCCAGTTTGAGGTTTAGATTGATTTCGATAGAGCGTACTTTTAAGGAGGAGTGAACTTCTATGGCAACCCCACCATAACCGTCATGACGATTGGCTCTAAATATATTGAAATGAGGTATGTGGAAATTGCGAGAAGGAGAAAGCCAGGTTTCAGAAATTATTACAACAAAACATTTAGACGATGCTAATAAATGTTGGACCGAAAGGCAACGAGCCGGAAGGCTGCGGATATTCCATTGTAACATGTTAAAGGAATTCATTGGATTGGTAAAAATAACAATAACAAGATGACAGATTATATGCAATATTAATTGAATTAGGAGAAAGAAGAAAGACTGGGGATGGCTAACAGAGAAAGAATGGAAGACTCAATTATATTTTGAAGAGAACTAGCGGTATGGGAAGATAGATTAGGAGACTTTAATAGCGACTCAGATAATTTAAGCGCAAGCGTATTTATCCAAGTAAAATCGGTATTTTGGGAAGAAGCTTCTGTATTAGACGTGTTATTAGAAGCGTATTTTAAAAAGGAACCATTTGGTAGCGAAAAATTATTTTGAGCAGGAATATTGAAATTGTTTACGGCGTGGATTGGAGAACGATATCTCGGTTTTTTGTGTAACTTATGCGAGTTGTTGGAGTGCAATGTAGGAAAGGAAGTGGATTGAAAGGAACGAGGAAAAGAATTTTGGGGGGTGGGAAGAGAAGCGGATTGGTGGGTGGGAAGGGAAGGAATAATTAGTGGAGATACAACGGGCTGCTTATTTACAATGTTAGTAAAACTAAAAGCGTATGAAACTTTGTTTTGTTTTTTAAAATGGATTGCGTCTTTGAAGAATAGGTTTTCGGTGGTCATGATCTTTTCAACATCTTGTTGAAAGTCCCATTCCCATTACCATTAACCGGTCCGTGGCGAGGTGGGATTGTTGACAGAAAATACAGCATGGGTCAGTAGCTTGGGCTGAAGGACAAGTGGATAAGGAGTGATTGCTATAACCACAAAGGCTACATCTTTGGCTGCTCCGGCAGAATATTGAAGTGTGACCAAAATGCAGTTATTGCATTGTAATGGCGAGCGAATGCTTAGAGACACATCGAAAAGCATATTGAAGATTTGAAGGAATTTTTGGTGACAGAAATTTAAGTTCAACTATGCTAGTAGGAGTGGGTATTCCATCTCTAACAGTCGATATCCGTTTAAATGCGATGACAGGGACTCAGCATTTTAATCCTTCTCTAAACTCCTATTCTGGCAAACGTGTGTCCAGTTTTATAATTCAATGAGAAAAAATTAGAGAGGAAGGAATATATGCCGATAAATTGTGTTTGGAGAGTAAGGGTGAATCAAGACATGTGTTAGCGTGAAAAATCGAATCGAATGTGACTTTGACTTTTCTATGACTATTAGGTTTAATACAATTGATACCAAAAAAGTTGTTACACAAAAATTTAGATCATATCAGTGGGTGCCAGGAAACATTAGTGATACTATTATCGGTGAACTCGATTATAATAATTGGGGAGTCCTCAAAATGATCTTCAAAATTTTTTTTCAGAAACGCAGGTAGAACGACCGTTCACAACGAAAGAAAACTGCTACAGTACAGGTTAATAGTATATTTTCCGTATGAATGTATTTAATTTGTGTAGACATTAAATAAAGTAACAAAAAAAATTCCCAATAATGTAAGTTTAGATATAGCATCTATCAAATATTCATAAAATATTGATATTAATTGTAAAATAGTCTAGTAATTTAGTAAATTTATATATTTTTTTATTTAAATATATATTAATAAATATTTTTCGATTTAAACTTCAAAATTCATAATTTTTTAAATTTTACTGCATAATAAAAACTTAAAAATGTATAAATCAAGTACAGTTAACAAAAGAGTTTAAAGAACAAAACGTACTTGCGAACTGCTATTGCTTTTAAAGCTATACTAAAAAATCCCTTAGATTTATTTAGATTTGACATCATACTTTTTCGACCAATTCTTTTCACAGCGTCTGGAATTAATTTAAGTTTTCCTAGTTTCTGAAATTCATCTGGCATCCATGATACATCTATTACTTCTGAACACCAAAATAGATAAGTACAGTATTATGTATGCTTATATTCATTAGAAAATAGAATAAGGAATTTACTATTTTTAAGGAACTCTGGATATTCTTTTACTATGTAAAACTCTATTGCTTCGCACTCGCTGTTTAGTAGCGATACATTTTTTTCTAGAAATTCAATTTTTTTGTCTAATTGAACAAGTGAACATTCTAAAAATTACATGCAAAAAAACTTTAAGCATAAGTTTAACAAGGCAGTATCTTTTTATTTAATTTTGGAACATAAAAAAATCCTTCGAAAGAATAACGAAAGTTCATAATTTTTAAATATAGTTTCAAAAAAGGATAACTTATTCTTGTTAGGTTTCAAATTGTTTTCATTTGAATAATTAATAAGTAGGTATTAACATAAATAGTATTTATTAAACATATATAAAATGTATGAGTAATTGTTTAATCTGATTTATGGGTCGATAAATTAAAAAAAAACGATTGATAAAATCTATAATTAATAATTGTACTATTCGTTATCAATCATGGTGATTTTTCCAAAATGAAGATACAGTAGAACCCGTTTAAGACGCTCTGGCTTAAGACGATTTCCCGGCTAATACGCTCATTTTTACGAGTCCCTTGATTTTGACAACGTTTAACATGGAATTAACTCTGAATAATACGCTCTATGTTCCCGTTAATGACGCTGATATCGCTGCATGGAGTGAAAATATTTTGCCGAATATTTTAAAAGAATACTCTTCTAATGATATATTCAATGCAGATGAGTTTTTTAAATTGATGCCTGATAAATCTTTGGTGTTTAAACGTGAAAAATGCCATGGTGGCAAACTAAGTAAAGAACGTCTATCAGTTTTGGCATGTACAAATGCTACTGGCTCTCAAAAGTTAAGACTTCTATTTATTGGAAAAAGTAAAGCTCCACGTTGTTTTAAAAATGTACGTACATTTCCATGTGATTACGTATCACAAAATCATGCTTGGATGACAGGTGATATTTTTATAAACTGGATAAAACAATTAGATCTCTCTTTTAAAAAACAGAATAGGAACATTTTACTGTTTGTAGATAACTGTCCTTCACATCCTACTAATATTCCACTTGAAAACATAAAACTTGTTTTTTACCCCCAAACGCAACAGTCAAATTACAGCCCCTGGATCAAGGAATTATCAAGGTTTTAAAACAAAAATATCGAAAAAATTGGTTTTACGATACTTGAAAGAAATGGAAAATAAAAATCCCGCGAAAAAACTTGACGTACTCGATGCATTACACAACGTATCAGCAGCATGGGATGAAATTACGGCTGATGTCATTAAAAATTGTTTTCGAAAAGCAAAATTTGTTGAGGAGTTTCCAGGATATGCAGAAATTGACGAGGACATCGCCACAAGTAACATTAGAAGCATTGACCAGATAATTACTGATAAAATTGCACCGGCTGATGTAACTTCTATAGATGAAGAAAGCGAAGACGAGGAAGAGGATAATATAACACCGATTCTCCCAGTAGTAAATGCACTTGATTATGTTAATGAGCTAAGAAGATTAGTTGTATCTTTTGACGATGCTGATGAATCGTTAAATCATCTTAATAAAATTGAAAACTTCCTGTATTCAAAAAACATCAAAAATATGAAACAAAGGAAGATAGATGATTTTTTGAAATAAGTAATATAAAATAATATGCAATATAAATGTAATAACTCACTCAGCAAAGTAAAAAACATAATAGGTACATGTTTAATATGTACAATATGTAAAAAAAATTTTTTGTAAAAAATATGTAAAAAAAATTTTTGTTCCCGCGTAATACGATTTCCTGCTTAAGACGCTATTTTTAACTGGTCCCTTGGAGAACATCTTAAACGGGTTCTACTGTATTTTATTTCTGTAAAAGTGAAAATAGATAAAGTACAACCTACCTTATTAAGAAAGTTTGATTCTACTGTATCATGAAAAATGAACTGATCCACTAGACCTCTGTTATTCAGAATCTTTGTCCCAAATCAATTGTATATTGGTTTCAAGTTTAAAAGACTAATACAATAATTTAATTATTCACCCATACATGTATCTCTCCCAAATATGAAATTTGAGCCGACCTAGGAGTTTCGTATTTTTAAAATTTAATTTATATGTTTCAAAAAAGAAAAAAATGGTAAATGTCGAGTGGCCTTTAATATATTAGGCAAACAATAAATGATAATTTATAATTCCATGTATTGAAAATTGTATTCGATGAAATATTGACTCCATATATCATAGCCACTAATATAATATTGAAGTCTTCTATTTTCTAATGACTATATAATCATATTTTTACACTCATTGTTTTAATAATAAATAATTTGAAGAATTGCAGTTTAAAAAAAGCAAAATAACTATTGAAAATTATCAAATTCTACAAGTATATTTTTACCTTTAAGAGATAATTTATTGAATGGTTCTGGTTTTATGCTTTCTTTTTCAAATGACCATAAAACATTCTTCTGTAAATTAAATGATGCCATTGACTGAACTTTTTCGATATTCAATGATTGCCAAAAATGTATAAATATTTTATTTTTTAATATTTTACAAATAATTATTAATCAGAATAACGATATCTTTTGATTAAATATTGTTTAATATAATGTTATAAATATTTCTAGTTTTATTTATTGTTAGAAGTATTAATTTGTTGCCAAACAACAATAACTTTATCAACAAATAATATATAAATGAGTTGGGCAATATGCATATCGGTTTAACTGTATATTAATTAATTTTATATTTTAAAATATATAAATTATTTCTTAATAATTATTTATTAATTATTAAATGTTATGCTTTTATCTTTACTGATAGTTACAGTAGTGATACAGTGCGCACGTATATTTCGTAATTTCCGAGTTATGTATAAACACTATTCGCAAATTTTAACGGATTTTTGCATCGGATCTCGGATCAACAAGGAGATATTCAACATAATCTCTCTATTAAACACGAAAAACAAAGTTGAAGAACCCAGGAGCGTGCCGAAAGGGGGTTTTGTGGTTTCAACTTCTTCTTCCAACATTTTAACAAGTATTAAGTATTATAAATTTAATAAAATTTAAGTTAAATTTTATGAACGTCCATGAAGGTAATTTATTATATAAATGATTGTGGTTATGAATTAGATTACTGACTCCGAGTAATAAACCATTATTATATTATTATTTATTACCTACTTCTTGGTTAAAATGAGTTTTTTATACAACGATTACGTCCATCTACGCGATTACTAGGAGGGCTAGGATTAGAAGGGATAGATTTTGCAAGATCTAAACTTTCAAATATTTTGTCAAAAAATCATGAATATTCTAAATTGAAAAAATCGATAGTACAATCAACAGTGAGGTAACGGAATGTAGCGAAAACGAAAAACTATCAATTGAAAATTTATATAGTTGGAAATATGCATCAATTGTACACAGGGACGGATTGAAATTGTGGACCGGCCCTGGAAAATTTTATTATAGGGGCCCATATGGTTACGGGAGGGGGGGAAGTGAATTTTGTCCATAACATTAATTTATTTTTTATTTTTTTAAATACATTTCGATATATTACTTTATTATTGTACTTCCAAAAATTATGACATTATAGGTTTGCTTAGGCAAATATAAAATAGTTATTATTAAATGTTATTTATAGCATTGATTTTATAATATCCCTTTTATAAAATCAATATTCATAGTAAAAAAACAATGTTTTACCAACACATATGTTTAACTACTAATTTAACATTGATAAACCTGTAAAAATTACAAACTATTATGGTAGGTACATCATTCGATTGATCAACTCATTTTTTATTTAAATGTTTAAACAAAATGTTCATTATAACAAATAGAACTGTTAAGCTGTGTATATTATACAACTAATAAGTAGGTATCTAATATAATATTACATACATATATTCATTACATTTTAAACAATATTTAACATCAACATAATATACTATCTATACTACAAATAAAAATAAATATAACTTTTTTAACAGATTTACCTAATCAAATCTATAAGAAGAGTTTTTTTTTAATAGTGAATTTTCTTTTTTTAATTTTTCAATAATTGTATCCGGATCTAATAAAATTAATTTCTATTTTTTGATAGCTATTAACATGAATGCTTTTAACTTTGGATCTGACAGTTGACTGCGAAGTCTTGTTTTAATATTTTTTAGAAATTAAAAACACCTTTCACATGAAACTTGTTTAGAAGATAGTGTTAACACATATTTGTAAGCCAGAAATAAATTTGAATATGTATCACAATTCAATTTGTATTTTTGTAAAATATTATAGCAACAAACAACACAATTTTTACAACTCTTGCAAGTTACATTTTCAGATTCAAGATTAATTTTAGATTTAATGTCATCTTCTTCTTCATTTAGTTCTAATGAGTATGAAGCAGCAAATTATTCAGCAAGACTTTTTCAATTTAACCCAATTTTTGGCAAGATGAATTAGTTCATCCTTTAGACTGTTGTAAGTTATATTTGTATTTAAGCTTTTTAACTTATCACATAAAGTAGTCAATACTTGATCAGGTAATCCATTTTGAACTATGTATGAAAAATAGCTTAGCGACAAGCATGATAAATCATTATACAATTTTCTGTTTTATAAATCTTTTTTTAATACTCTCAACAACTGTATCTAATATCTTATTATGAATTTTTATTTCATATTTTTTAAATTAATTATCGTGTACAACATCTCTACTTATCTCACAAGGTAACATTTTTTTCTTTCTGGTCTTTATGCTAGATAATGTTTCATTCACAGACATAGGACTATCACCATCAAATCGTATATCCAACTCATCTTAGCCCAAACAACAAATGTCTCTGTAGATAATTTTATCCATTCTATATTTCTTTGAACTTTTTCTAATTGTTCAAGTACTTCACCAACTAGGTCCTGAGCTTTAATCAAGTCCATAGATTTGGTTTGCAGATATCTTGATAAAGAGCCTGTAATACTAAAAATTCTTATGTATGTATATATATATATATATATATGCAGTTAATATTGTAGAAAAATGTAATAACATATTTTTCATAGTCTCAGCTTTGATCCTTATATCCGGATTAGTTTTTTCATAATTTATAATGTCATATAAAACCATTAAAACATCAATATACAGTGCATTACTCTTACATGGGCCTTCAGTATATCCGAATATTTTAACAATTGCAATTTCTTTACTCCACTACCTTGTTTCACCAATAGTTTGTAAATGCTGATATAAACTATGGCATCGTTCTATCCAAATTCTCATACGCCTATGTGAATCTTTAAAAAAAACAGCTAAACTATTACATAAATGAAAAAGAGATACAGCAGCCAATGATGATTTGGAAGCATCCGATAAAACTAAATTTAATACATGACTATAACACCGAACATGTATTTGATGGGGAGATGATTCATTAAGCCATGGTTAGAATCCATTTTATTCCCCTAACATATTAGCTGCACTGTCAGTTGTGTTGGCAATACAGTTTTTTTATATTCAAATTATTAGAAAGTAAAACATTTTGTAATAGATTATGCATGCCTTTACCTGATGAATCTGAATAATTTATAACGGCAATTAACCTTTCATTAACACCATTATCATCAACATATCTTAAAACTACTGCACATTGATCAGATGATGTAATGTCTTGAGTGGTATCCAGCATAACTGCATAGGTACATTTTAGCATTTTCAACTTCATCACAAATTGATTTTTTAATTAAACGACTTATTGCTGCAATAACATAATCAACTGTGGTCTTAGAAAGAAAAGTAACAAGTCCTCCTCGTCCTTTATTTCCACTTTCATGGGCTTTGCGACTCTTCTTTATTACAGTTTCCAAGTGATCTTTCATTTGAAAATCATATTTTGCTAAAAACAATACGATTTCTAAAAAATTTCCATGGTCAATAAATGGATTATTTAATGTATATACCGCTTCAAATTGATTTCCTCTGTAACTCAATCCATGTTTTCCTATTAGTTTCACAGTTTTGATCACTCATGCAACAATTTCACGATTTTTTTCTAATTTCTTTTTTACACTCAGAGAAAAGTAGAGAACTTATATCATATTCATTTGAATGGAGAATATAAGCTGTAACACAATTTTTATGTGTTGTGCTTTTTTAATGTTCATCAATTCGAATATAAGTATGTCTCCATACATCCATGTCTCAAGTGAAGTTATTACTTTCAGAAGAAAAAATGCGATACACAAATAGCAAAATAATTGTTTTGGACTTTTATTATAGGTTAACCATTTTCATTCAGAGCCATCACTTCTAAAGAAAGCTTTTTGAAAATTAAATGGAATTTCTTCATTCAAATTTGGTTTCTGACGATGATGTTTGAAAAATTGATTAAATTCTGAAATCTTGGATGTTTTGAAAATATCTAAAGGGCAAAAATTAAAACACCACACTTAAATTAAACAATAAAACATATAATTTATCATTTACTAACACTATCATAGACATAAAGATAGAAATATTAAAATATCCCATTAAAACATGTCACTTATTTTTATTTTTATCACATAAATTCATTAAAAGCACATTGTGTCACTTTTTAAATTATTTTTAAAATCATTTCATTGGATGAAATATACTAAAATATCAATTTTACGTGTACATACCTTAGGACTTAGGTATTTCAGTTATTTAGAATATATTATAGGTATAAATATGCATTTAGATCTTGATATTTCAGTTACAGAATAAAATATATAATTATGATTGTTTTCTCCATTAACCTAACCTACAGCATAACGAAGGGAAATCTTTATTAAAAAAATAAAAGTCTCATAAACGCTAGATAACTTGACATTTTTTTAGATATGGTATTATCTAAATAAAAAAACATTTAAATACATTATAGTCGGTTAAAAGAAAGAAGACCTAACACATGACGTATTCTATCAATAATAATTAATGAGTATGTATAGATACAAAGTGAGTCTGCACACAAAAAACTATAAAAATGGGGTTAGATCTTCCTTGATGTTGTCTGAAAAAAAAAAAAATTGTGCGATAAGTGAATACTTTATAATAGGTGTGTATACATAAATGTTGGCGTTAGTTACGTTTTACACTCTAAAAATTCTTAGTGAAAAACGCATCCAAGAAAGACCACGTGGAGGTCGCCAACCCCTTTCTCACATTCAGAGAACATAAAATTACTCATCGTCAATAATTAAAAAATATACCGAATGAATATATAAAAATAAAAATAATTTATGAAAGACAGAGTGTGGAAGTTTCGTATAATCATGTGCTTTTAAGCCTAAAGAATAAGTGAAGATAATGTATACAAATATGAAACATAACAAAATGAAAGCAAATATTTTTATTATTATACAACGTTCCACTAAGATACGGTTTAAGTAAATAAACTATACTAAGACTATAATTTTTTCTTATAATATTAGAAGAAAAGTATAATAATAACCAAGCTCTTGGGTACAACAGTACTACACTGGTGTTTGAGCACTCGTTAATTCATATAAATTGTACATAGACTATAATATTTTCTTACAATATTAAGAGAAAAGTTTATCAATAACCAAGCTCATGGGTACAACACTACTACACTCGTGTTAGAGTATTTGTTAATTCATTACTCTACAACCCACCATGAGCAAAATAAACAATATATCGTTTAAGATATTTTAAAAAGATATTTATATCATAGTGGAATAAGAGCATTAAAAATTGTAATCCTTACCATGTTTTCTTTATTTTATAGCTGTATTTGTTTTTAATAGTATCATTAGCACCAATAACACATTGAATTCCATTCAATTCCAAAGAATAAAGTACAATAAAAACATTCAACAGTTCTCTCCCTATATTATTTGGAAAAATTAATCAAATTGAATGTATTTAACATAATTTAGACACAAATAAATCATAGTCGAATGATAGCTTTAATGAACATATGTGAACAAAACATTTTTTTATATACAAAACAAATTTTACAACTGTATGTGATAATAAAAATATCAGTAAAGTCAATCAAATTCCTTCTCAATGAAAACAACCCATAGCTCTCTCCTAATATTTTATGGTAAATCAAATAAAAATGAATGTGTAATAAACAAATTTTAAAAACACATTGAAAGCATATAGTACAGAGAAGGTATAACTTACTGGTTCTTCTTATTTCCATAAAATCATATTAGTTTTCATTTCCTTTCATCTAAGTATAAGGACTGTTACTGTAAGACTTTTTTTACTAAAACCGGAAAAAATAACATTAAAAATATATAATTGAAAGAAAGAGTTAAAAAATGTAATACATACCATGTTTTCTTTATTTTATAGCTGTATTTGTTTTTAATAGTATCATTAGCACCAATAACACATTGAATTCAATTCCATTCTAAAGAATAAAGTATAATGAAAATGTACAACAGCTATCTCCTTATATATTATGCGGAAAAATAAATCAAATTGAATATATTTAATACTATTTAAAGACACAAATAAATCATAGTCGAACGATAGACTTAATAAACAAATGTGAAAAATAGAATTATAATAAGTGTTTTAATTTTTATATTTGTTTGTATTTATAAAAATTTAATTTATGTCTATCACATTCCTTCTCAATGAAAACATACAATAGGTCCTAACATTTTTTGGAAAAACAAATAATAATTAATGTAAAATGTAATGTAGTATGAAGAAGATAATTTACAAAAAAAAAGGTAAAAAACCAACATACTTGGTACATTCATTTCATAATGAATTGGAAAAATAAATCAATTTGAATGTATTTAAGATAATTAAAAAATAAATTTACAATTATTTAACATAATATAGAGACAAAATTATATTATTAAATATTATTATTATTATTATTAAAGATATATAATTAATAAACATATGTGAACATTGTAAAGCAAATATTTTTATTATTACATACAAAATTCCAGGGAGATGTAAGACTCTTTTACTAAAACCGGAAAAAATAACATTCTATCTATATGTTATTGAAAGAATGAGTTAAAAAATGTAATACATACCATGTTTTCTTTATTTTATAATTGTGTTTGTTTTGAATAGTATCATTAGCACCAATAACAAATTGAATTCAATGCCATTTCAAAGAAAAAAGTGAGATGAAAACATACAACAGCTATATCCCTACATTATTTGGAAAAATACATCAGATTTTATGTATTTAACTTATTTAAAAAAACAAATTTCTAATCATTTAACATAATATAAAAACACGATTAAATCATAGTCGAACGATAAACCTAATAAACATATGTGTGAACAATAGAATTCTAAAAAGTATTGTATAAATACTTTTTATATCTGATTATGTTTATAAAAATATCATTGATGTCAAACACATTCCCTTTTATTTTTTGGTAAGACGAATAAAAATTTATGTAATTAACAACTTTTAAAAACACATTTAAAACATATATAGTAGAAAGAAAATAATTCATAAAAAAGGTAAAACTTACTGGGTTTTCTTATTTACATTATATCAGAAAAGTTTTCATTTCCTTTCGTCCAAGGAAACGACTGATATTGTAAGACTCATTACTAAAACTGAAAAATATAACATTCAATAAGTAGTGGAATGAAAAAGTCTCAAAATGTAATATATACCAAGTATTCATTATTTTATAGCTGTGAATGTTTTGAATAGTATCATTGGCACCAAAGACACGTTGAATTCAATTCCTTTCCATTGAAAAAAGTATAATTAAATCAAACAACAGCTATCTCCCTACATCGTTTGGCAAAACAAATCGTATTTAACACTTATAAAAAAAAACTTATAATTTAAACGTAATACGTACCATGTTTTCTTCGTCTTATAGTTGTGTGCGTTTAGTAATATCATTAAACTTTTTCACATCAAATCAATATATGTAATGAAAACATCCGATTTTTCGGTAAAACAAATCGAATATTAAATAACATATACTAAATAATACGATTAAAGTTATGAATTAATAAAACGCACTCGAAAACGTTTTCACAAAAAACGTTTGAAACGAAAAAAAAACGGACGTGACGGAAAATAAATAAAAAAGAAACCGCGAACGGAATCAACACTCTCGTCGATAAGATATGGCGGCGAAAATCGGACGCGACGGACGGAAAAAAAAAAGAATCCGTGAGGAGCAGACCTGACACCAGATTCTTGCCGATCAGAACCGATGGCAACGGCGTCGAATATCCTGCACAGAATATCGGCGGCGCCGGGGCCGGAATCGAAACTGTATCTACGAGGTCTTATCGGTCTTACGTCTACAGCCTATCTACCTATCGAGTTGCAAACGTTGAGGAAAACTAGCATTTAAACCGTTCGACGGGGAGATAAGGTACAGCCGCGACCATCGATCGGTGACGTCACGTACGAGTGAAACGTCACGGCGGCGCGAGAGGTACAGGTACAGAACGCTCCGATTGAGCTGGTGCTTAGTCGAGAAAATCTCGGATTTTCATCCGGTCGCATCGGAAAAACGACGGATCGGAAAATCAAATGGACTGCTGAAATGGATAGAGGAGACAAAAGTCTACGGGAAACGGTCAGATACGAAACGAAAAACTTTCCGCGGGATTTAATTAAGTTTTCCGATCAATCGCGTCGCAGAGAATTATTTTAATATAATAGAAGAAGAAGATAGAAGATGGATAGATAGATTATCTATAATAGTACGTACTTTTTTTTTGTGTAAACGTTTTCGAATGCGTCTCATTAATTCTTCGCTTTAATCGTAATTTTAATACATGTTATGTGATATTCGATTCGTTTTACTGAAAAATATGAAGAGACATAACTAATCGGATGTTTTCATTGCATATATTGATTTGTTGTGAAACAGTGGAATGTTATTATTAAACGCTTACACACAGCTATGAAACGAAGAAAACATGGTACATAATACGTTTAAATTATAATTGGTTTTTTATAAGCGTTAAGTACGTTCAATACGATTTCTTTGCCAAAAGATGTTGGGAGATAGCTGTATGATTTCATTATAAATGGAATGGAATTGAATAAAACGTTTCGTCTGTGCTAATGATACTGATCATAACGTACAAAGCTATAAAATAAATAAAATTCGGTATGTATTACATTTTTTAACTTTTTCGTTCGACTACGTATTGAATGTTATTTTTTTCGGTTTTAGTTAACGAGTCTTATAGAATATCAGCCGTTACACTTGGACGAAAGGAAATGCAAACTTTTACGGTGTCTTTAAATAATGTTAAATAATTATAAATTTGTTTTTATGTTGAATACATTAAATTTTATTTATTTTTTCTAATAATATAGGGATATAGCTATTGTATTTTTTCATTTTACTTTTTTCTTTGAAATGGAAATGAATTCAATGTGTTATTGGTGCTAATGATACTATTCAAAACAAACACAACTATAAAATAAAGAAAACATGGTGTGTATTACATTTTTTTAACTCTTTCATTCAATTACATATGTATAGAATGTTATTTTTCCCGGTTTTAGTAGAATAGTCCTACAGAATCAGTCCTTACACTTGGATTAAAGGAAATGAAATATTTATGATGTTGTAAAACAATAAAACACAGAATGTTTTACATTTTTATAAATTATTTTCCTTATACTTTATATGCTTTAAATGTGTATTTTAAAATTTGATAATTACATTAATTTTTATTTGTTTTACCAGAAAAAAATTAAGTCAGAGCTTTTGTTTTACCGAGAAATATGAGGAGATATAGTTAATCGGATGTTTTCATTACATATACCTGCAATATATGTAATATATTATTTTATATATTAATACAATATATATATATATATATAATATATTGTGTTTACCAGATCGATTTAATGTGAATGGCTGTAATGATATTATAAAATGCACACACTGCTATAAAATGAAGAAAACATGGTATGTATTATATTTTAAAATGATATATTTGTTTTAGTAAATGAGTCTTATAGTATCAGTCCTTACAATTAGATGTAAGGAAATGAAACCTTTTATCTGATATTATAAAAAATAATAAATCCCAATAACTTTTACTTTTTTTGTAAATGATTTTTTATTATTACAAAATTAAAAATCAAATTATATGCAATACTTTTTATAATTCTATTGTTCACACATATGTTTATTAAGTCCATCGTTTGACTATGAATCAATTGTGATTTTTACCTTCTACATACTATATGCTTTCAATGTGTTTTTAATATTTGTTGATTACACATTTATTTTTATATGTTTTACTAAAAAATATTAGAAGATAGCTATTGGATGTTTTCATTGATTTTGTTTCTTTAAATTATGTTATATAATTATAAATTTGTTTTAAATACATGCAATTTGATTTATATTTCTACGTAATATAGGGAGATGTCTGTTGTATGTTTTCATTATACATTTTCTTTGAAAAGGAATAATTCAGTTACTACTTCGGTACTAATGATTAACTAATAAAAACAAACTCAACTATAAACTAAAAAAAAACATGGTATGCTATACATTTTTCAACTCATTCTTTCAATTATATATATTGAATGTTATATTTTCGGTTTATATAAATAAGTCTTATAGTATCAGTTGTTACACTTGGACGAAAGGAAATTAATGGTAATGAAAACTTATGTGATATTATAAAAATAAGTAAACCCAGTAAGTTTTACCATTTGTGTAAATTATTTTCTTTGTACAATATATGCTTTGAATGTGTTTTTAAAATTTATTTATTACATTCATTTTTATTTGATTTCCCATAAAATATTATGGGAGAGCTATGGGATGTTTTCATTGAGATGGAATGTAATTGACTTTTTTTGATATTTTTATTCTCACAAACAGTTGTAAAATTTAAAAATCAATTTATATGCAACACTTTTTATAATTCTTTTGTTCACATATTTTATCAAGTCTATCGTGCGACTATCTTTTAATTGTGTCTTTAAATTAAGTTAAGTACATTCACTTTAATTTATTTTTCCAAATCATACAGGAGATAGATGTTGGATGTTTTCCATTATACTTTATTCTTTGGAATGAAACTGAAGTCAATGTGTTATTGGTGCTAATGATACTATTCAAAACAAACACAACTATAAAGTAATGAAAACATGGTATGTATTACATATCTTTTTTTTTCAATTACAAAAATATATATAAAATGTTATTCTTTCCGGTTTTAGTAAAAGTCAGTCCTTACACTTAAATGAAAGGAAATAAAAAACTTTTATGATATTATGAAGATGAAAAAAACCATTAAGTTATCCCTTCTTTGTACTATAAGCTTTAAGTGTTTTTAAAATTTGTTAATTACATATTCACTTTTATTTGTTCTACCAAAAATTATGAGGACAGAGCTATTGTATGTTATCATTGAGAAGGAAAGTGATTGACATATATGATATTATTATGAATACAAACAGATACAAAAATTAAAACACTTTTTATAATTCTATTGCTCATATATGTTTATTAAATCTATCGTTCGACTATGATTTAATTGTGTCTTTAAATAATGTTAAATAATTATAAATTTGTTTTTTAAATATGTTAAATTCATTCAGTTTGATTCATCTTTCCAAATAATATAGACAGACAGTAGTGGCATGTTTTCATTATATTTTATTCCTTGAAATGGAATTGAATTCAATGTGTTATTGGTGTTAATGATAATATTCAAATCAAACCCAGCTATAAAATAAAGAAAACTTGGTATGTATTACAATATTTAACGCTCTTATTTCTCTATGATATAAATGTCTTTGTAAAATATCTTAAACTAAATATTGTTTATTTTGCTCATAGTGGTTTGCAGAGTAATGAATTAACGAGTGCTCAAACACCAGTGTAGTACTGTTGTACCCAAGAGCTTGGTTATTATTATACTTTTCTTCTAATATTATAAGAAAAAATTATAGTCTTAGTATAGTTTATTTATTTAAACCGTATCTTACTGGAACGTTTTATATAATAATAAAAATATTTGCTTTGATTATGTTAAGTTTCATACTTGTATACATTATCTTCACATATTCTTTAAGCTTAAAAGCACATATATGCTATGATTACAAGAAACTTCCACACTCTGTCTTTCATAAATTATTTATATTTTTATGTATTCATTCTGTATATTTTTTTTAAATATTGTTGATGAGTACTTTAATGTTTTCTGAATGTGAGAAAGAGGTTGGCGACCTCCACGTGGTCTTTCTTGGATGCGTTTTTCACTAAGAATTTTTAGAGTGTAAAACGTAACTAACGCCAACATATATGTATACACACCTATTATAAAGTATTCACTTATCGCACAATTTTTTTTTTTCAGACAACATCAAGGAAGATCTAACCCCATTTTTATAGTTTTTTGTGTGCAGACTCACTTTGTACCTATACATATTCATTAATTATTATTGATAAAATACGTCATGCGTTAGGTCTTCTTTCTTTTAACCGACTATACTGTGATTGAATGTTTATTTACTTTGATAATTTCATATTTCAAAAAATGTCAAGTTCTCTAGCGTTTATAAGACTTATAAATTGTTGTATCTAAGATACTTTTAATAAAAGTGTCCTTTTGTTAGGTTAAGTTACAGAAGAAGACACTTATAATGTTTTTGTTATCATAAATATATATTTTATTCGGTAACTGAAATATCAATATCTATATGCATATTCATACCTTTTTTTTGAAATTCTATGCTGTCTATTAAATATAATAAATTATACACTTATGTAACCTTTAACTATTGTTGAGAAGACACTTAACTTTGTAAGGGTACTATTATTATGTTTATTTTCAATTACACTGCGGTTTGCCCTCTGCTATTTCATTTTTTTTATGTACACATAAATGTTTTATATATTTATTGTATTGGTGTTTATACGTTTGACACGATGCATCGATTGTTAGTATAATATCGTAAGTATGGTGCCATAGTATTTTTAAGAAAACAATTAGGTGGGGGACTCCTAGTTAGCGAACGCCTTTGACGCCGAAGGCGTATCAATTTTCCACCTGTATATTATCAATAGTTAATAATTATCATAAGTAGTAACCGTGGTAGTATTGCATGATACATTGTACCTACATAATAATGTTTTGATTATTATTAATTGATATTATAAATATTAATAATTCATCACAATTATTTACTACGTTTATATGATAGCGTTAAAACGGTTTGAAATTAAACCGTTTTGAAATTAAGACCCATTAACGTCATGTAAACACTTAAAAACGGTTTAAAAAATGTAAATCGTTTTAAAAGTTAAAACGCTCGCGCTATGTAGTTTAAGAATTTAAAACCGTTTTATATGCTCAAACCGGATTATTAAATATACTGTCGCGTCCCGCGTAGTCACACGGTAAAACACATCACAACATCACAAGGAGGTTCCCATGTACATCAAAAACCACAACTATGGATAAGTTAGATTATTGTGTTCACGTGGTTATTACACTAGAGATTACAATAAGGAATTAGAATATCGAAATCACAAGCGTGGACAAGTGAAAGGGTTCACATAAACGTTTTTCTGGGAAATTGAAATAAAATAGTTTATCGGAATGATGTGGTGACCACATCCTGGGCATTTGCGTCAATAATTATGTCACGGTCTGGAGATAACGCACACACACTCACAATTTATAGGAAATTATCTTATTTTATTATCTTATTCATTTACACACACACATTTGGGATTTTACACACACACATACAATATCACATATAAAAGGGACCCGAAAACAAGGGCAAATCAGACGAGTCTTGTCTATGCTGCACTGAGCACCTTCACGTCAGTGTATGTTATGGTCTGGACTTAGAAATATTTCCAATTATTTTATAAGTTTAATTGTTAGGACTTAAATAATTTCTATCACTAGAATATTTACAAAATTTGTAGTTCGAATAATTTTTATAAGTTAAATAAATTTAATTATTTTAAAAAAGAAGTCTTATTTATTCCTGGCTACACTTCCACACAAGCGTTGACTGAGACGTTGTAACTGAATTAACGGATCAAACGGTTGGCACGTAACAAAAATTGGCGCAGTCGGTAGGATATTCAATAGAAGGCAATTCCACATCGGAACCATCGAGGAGCTGAACAACTTGCAGTCCTTCAACTTCTCAACTTCCATTGAATAGCTGATACTCCACCGGATCATTCAGTCAACAACATGTCTTCAATCAACAATTGTTTGTAAGCATATATTTTGTAATAACCATATTATTTTAAGATACAATTTTATAAAAGAAACGAAAACATTCTATGTTCATAAAAAAAAACCATTGACACCTAAAAATTCTAGCTAAATACCCACATTATTATTGAGAATTATTATTGAGAATTATTATTGAATTATTATTGAGTTATATTGAATTATTGAATTATTAAAGGGGATCCCGAGATTATATTGAGATTATATTGTGATTATATTGAAGTTATATTGAAATTATATTGAGTTTATATTGAGTTTATATTGAAGTTATATTGAGAATTATTATAGTGAAATTTATTGAGTTTATCTGGCCAGAGGCTCAATACGGTAGGGAAAAATATTATTTTGTTGGAGTTACTATAAAAAGGAATAATATTAAAAATTATTTAAAGAGATTATTATTGAGATTATTATTGAAGATTTATTATTGAAAGAATTTATTGAGATTATTATTGTTGAATTATTGAGATTATTATTATTGAATTTATTGAAAATATTATTGAATTATTGAGAATTAAAAGTTAATGGGTAAAGAATTTTTATGAGTAAGCATAGCAGTCCGGACTCGTCTCCATCGAAAGTAGCTAATTCGGTGTATAGGGAAAAAAGTGAAAGTGAAGGTAGTGTGGAAGATCTTGACAAAAGTTTTGTAAAAGAGGAAAATATTGATGAACACACTAAAAAATTATTAAACGTAGGAACACAGAGCGAGCATCGTAGAACTCGAAGTAGTCGTAATACTGAATTTGAGGAATTAAGATTTGAAGTAAAACCTAGAAGGAAAATGAATAGCAATATAGTAACATTAAAATTGGAAGAGGCAGTTAAATTAATACCAAAAAGTACGGGAGAAGATGATGTTTATCAGTTTATTCAGGCATGTGATTTAGCTATAGAGTCCGTAGAAAAGAAAAATGTACCGATTTTAATAAAATACATAACAACTAGATTAAGTGGTAGGGCTTTAGAAGCGTTCTGTACCTGTGCCTCTCGCGCCGCCGTGACGTCACCGATCGGTCTTCCGTCTACCTTATGTCCCCGTCAAATGGTTTAAATGCTCAAATCTTCCTATTAGATTCCAAATCGATTGGTAGGCAGGTTGTAGGCATAGGTACCCCGTAGGTACAGGTTTCGATTCTGGGCCGCCGCCGCCGACGTTCTTTGCAGGATTTCCGACGCCGCTTGGTATCTTATCAAAGAAAATTCGTTGTTAGCTCTTCTTTGCCATATTTATTTTTTTTTTTCCGTCCGTCGTGTCCGATATTTTTTTTTTCGTTTTCCCTTTCAAACGTTAATTTTGAAATCGTTTTATTAATCAATTAACTACGCTTTATATAAAATGTTATTCTTTTCGGTTATAGTAAGTCAGTCCTTACACGGAGTGCTATATGGCGGCGAAATATATAACAAAAAACACTAACGATGGAGTGGCGTACAGTGTACACGACGTCGGCGAAACGGTGGCGACGCACCGGTAGCTATTTTGCCTAGACGGCTACGTAAAACACAAATACACGACGGTGATGATGAACGTGCAGACGACCGACGACAGACCGGTTCTGGGAGCGGGCAGCAGCCTAGCCATTGGAAAACAGCACAGCTAACTACCCCCTCTCAAGAAATCGATCATGTTATCGACCAAGTTTGCAGGAGGCCAATATGCCGCGATCCTCGCACGACATTTGTCCCCAACAACTATTCCTAAAGATCACTGATTTTTTCCACAAAAAGAGCAACATTTTATATTTTAATGGATAGTTGAAACCATAGCCTGGTTTAACATAATTGTATTTATTTATTTTAAAAAACTTCTATGTGTTATGCTAATATGCTATTTAAAATAATACAATTTTAAATAAATAATTGGTAACTAAGTGATTAAATTAATTGTTTGTACATTTTAAATAAGGTACCATTAAAAATTATGTTTTGGAATACATATAAGCAATTTTCATAGTTAGATGAGATATGAGAAGACATATTTGCAGGTTTATATGAAAAAAACCTCCAGGGCACTTTAAGTACCAGGCCAACACTGGAATATACATAGATATCATCACATGCACATTTATGAAAGTACATATTTGTTGACAAAATCTCTAATAGAGTTATAAATGCCTCTGAAGAAAGAAGAAGAAGAATTGTTGCTACTCTGTTTTGAAGCAGCTTGTTTCATGCGATTTAACGCACTACCGGCTTTGAACCTTTCGATTTGTTGCTCGTTAAACGTGTGGTTCAACATTATTTCGTCTGCTTGCATATTTTAAAATATTTTATCACTGAAGTCAATTATTCATAACTCATCGTTTCGACCAGTGAAATTTCACATTTGTCCATCAATATGACATAAGATACATTTCAAAAGCCCAAGCTTTAAACGGCTCCAATAATTGTAAACGGTTTGATGTCGGATCAACTTTTACATTAATTTTTGATCCATCAGAAGGTGGAGCTTGATACGTGTCATGGCCAGGGTCAAAACATTTGGAAGGCAATTCATCGCCAAACGGATTACTCAATTCAAAATTTTTACCTGCAAAATATAAGTAATTAGTATTAGTGTATATAGAATTCGATCAAAACCAATTATATGATTATACATATATTTCAAACCCAGAATAAATAATTTTGGATACTTTATACTTTTTTAATATATATATATATATATATATACGCTTTAAATATTTATTTATGGCATTCTCTAAAACTAAGTTACAAAAATTCTATAAGACATTAAAATACTAATGAATTTAAGATTTTTAATAAAAAAAAATTTATTTACAACATAAAGTACCAGAGACTTTAATTATAGAAACTATTAAATTCACTAATAGAAAAATTTTATTTTACTCATAAATTATATCGTTAAATTAAAAAATATAATTGTTATCAATGAGTTAATAAACAAGAGTTTGATTCTAGTATATATATAAAGGTCCTTCTAAAAATGTAAAATACCAAAATTATTTTAAAATATTTTATCACTTAAGTCAATTATTCATAACTAACCATCAGCTCCTTTAATCGAATCAGTAACTGGATTGAAATCTAGACGTGCTTCAATAGCTAAAGCAGTAACTAGCTCAGGAGAGGTGACAAAAGCATGTGTTGCTGCATTAGCATCGTTTCGACCGCACAGAAAAAAAAATCTTGAGCTATATTGACAATACTGTCTTATTAAACTTTAACAATATTTAAATTTGTCATCACGATAATGTTATGTTATTCAAACAATATATTTTATTAAATTGATAATTGTTTCATCATGATGAATATCTTTATTATCAATGTTGTTGGCAAAAGATATATGTAAATGATAATATATTATTAAAATGACATTACCAATATTATCGTTTTTGTTATATTATTTTGTATTTATAACGAAGTTCATAACTATTTATAACTACGGGTTTTCCGAAATATCCGAGGTTCTTCAGCGACATTATCATCATGACAATTATATTATCAAATTAACCATCGACCATTATAAATTTTTGTTGCCGCCTAGTAGTGACTAGCGTTCTCTCGCGGGTACCCGTAGTACATATATATCTAGCTATATAAATATATATTTATATATATATATATATATATATATATATATATATGTTACCGGCATTGTTGACATTTAGGAAATGATGACAATTCCTAGTAAATGTTGACAATTCCTAAAAGCGGAAGGCAATGTTATCATCGCCTAGTATATGTTATCATTTCCTAACGATAGTAGGCAAAGATGCCACATTTTTTATGTCTGACTTATTTACTTATCTGACTTATTTAAATATTACTTTTATCAAAAATAATTATCAATTAATCTAATATCACCTTAATAAATAATCAATAAATAAACAAGTATTTTTTTAACATTTTAATTTGTGTAATTTATGCTTTTTAAAATTTTTTTATGATTTGCAACGTAGTTACTTATTTTTATTTTCACAATGCAAACTTCCATGACATTTAGAATTACAAGTTCTAGATGCCGATCTGCAAGCACACGTGTTCGTCTTGCATTTTGTCTTACATTGACATCGGGTGTATCCTTGTGCCCCTGAAATACTATTTACAGTAGCTGCCTCCCGAAGTGATAACGGTTTTTCTGCTTGACCTGCCGATTTTAAAACAGTACTTAGATCCAATAAATTTGCTTTGCAAGGATTTATTTCTGATCTTGTGTACATGTGTTTTAAAAATCCACTTTCAGTGCCTACAATTTAAAAAAAAAAATTAATTTTTAACGCACGAGTTTGAATATGAAGATGATTAAGACGTTAATAAAAATACTAGTGTATTTCTTACATAGCTTATATAAATCGTCCTTAACTTCTGTTACAACCGCTAATACATTTCTTGGTGATCTACGAGCACGATCTACATCTGGAATACTCAGACGTACTGTAGTTCCAACATTAAGTTCATCATATTTTCTATTGGATGTTCTATTTTCATAAAAAGCTGTAAATTTTTTTTTTTTTTTCACGGTCGGAGTTCATTGGATGGACCCAGTATCTTCGTTCTGGTGGAGCGAGACTATTCAGCTCTCCAGCTGCTTCTGCCACACACAGAACTTGCAATAAAGTTTTACTTGACATAATAAAGCGTTGACAAAACAAACATTTCAATATAACACCGAGTAGGAAAGTGATCGAAATTTCGTTTGCCTATGTTTGCCTAATATTTAAAATTTTAAAAATATCTTATCGCATGCTGCCACACCGCATCGTGTGGCCGAATATGTTATTGCGGTGCCACCGCAATTTATTTCACCGCATGCGGCAGCAACGCACCGTGTGGCCCGAGCCTTAGATCTCGGTTAACCTTACCTTGCGGTTATCGCAATCGACATAAATCCGTGTTTGATATAATTTCATGTTTCCGCACTGATACACAAAATAATTTTATAAGTTTATTTTATATACCCATGTGTCTCCGTTTCTCATTTAATTTGAGTTTGACAGCATTATTATTAGTTCGATAGTGTCTACTATATAGAGTGTAAATGACTATAATATATAGTTTTATTTAATTAATTTATAATAATTATAATTTGTATCAAAACAATATTTATCAATTTTTACAGTAAAATATACAATCATTTAAAAAAAAATTAATAAATGTCATTTTATGCATTTTTTTTTATGTATTTTTATTTTTTAGATCATCAAATTCCGGGCCCTATTGATAACATTGCCTAATAAACTACGGAAATGACGACAATTCCTAGGCGATGATAACATTGCCTTCTGCTTTTAGGAATTGTCAACATTTACTAGGAATTGTCGTCATTTCCTAAATTGTCAACATTTCCGGTAACATATATATAGCTATAGCTGCCAATACTTTACCACGCGTTAAAGTTTTTTCCATGGTTTTCTTTTTAGCTTTATAAGTTAACAGTTTATAACTAGTTAAATATTGCTGTACGGAACTTAGCACACAGCATACACGCGTATCTATTTGGCCTATTGAATATCAACAACATTGTGTATTAGGCTTTGTTATATTATTTTCTGTGATCTGTAGTGTTTTTTTCTAATATTGCAGTCAACATCAAGATCATATACTCGACTTATTATTTATAAACTGATATTATATGCTTACTGGCAAGTCTATACATTTTTGTTTTACTTTTATTGTCAGTGGTGCAATTAGACTTTACTAAAGACCTTTATAGATATATGTTTTTCCAAGAGTTAGTATCTTAATAATGTTTTAGTTATAGTATGCACCACTATTTTGTTATAAATTATAATGTTCTGATATAAGACTTAATTTTTAAAATTAACATGGATTAATTTTATATTTAAAGGTATTTTAAACAAAAATCTTATATTCTTATGACAATTCAAGTTCAGTATTTCATATCATCCAATGATCAGTACCTACCTATCTACCTACCAGGAGAGCAGCTATCCTGTTACTATCCTAAAGCAGTTTTGTGAAATAAGTTTCCTTTAAGTCAACAATTTGTTTGTAAGTTTGGATTATTGATATAATTGTCAATTACTGTAATATTTAAAAATTATTTGTTATGTATGTAAATTTAAAACTGATAGTTGGATATCGTTAGTGTATCATTTTAAAATTTTCCATTTGTTAAAATTTGATAGCAATTATACATGCTGTGAAGAAACTTGTACACAGTCTTTTCTTAACTTAGCTACTTTTAAAAGACACCTTCATAGAAAGCATGTAACACCTCTATTAGAACTAAAACCAGTACAATCATTTTCTAATGACTCTCCACTATTACTTCAAAGTACAGAAAGTGTTGATAGCCATAACCTTTTAACTGAAACTCCTGTTAATAAAATTCCATTTAATCTTGATCTATTTAGTGAAGCCATATATAAATCTGCTATTGAGTTTATAGTTAGTTTACACAACAGTAACAATTTTACTAGAGTGGATATTATATCAATTCAAACTGGAATACTAGACTCAATTATTGCTCCAGTTGTATCCATGTTAAAAGCAGTAATTGACAACGAAATTAAAGAACCTATTACACGTGGTAAATTCCATAGAGTAACTTCAGTTATAGAAAATATTTTTCAGCATTGTAATTCTGAATATTGTTTAATAAATTGGCTCAAAAAAAATGATTTTTTAAGTAATATTTATCAATTTAATATAAACAAAGAAATTTGTCCTGTTCAACATATTGGTGAAAGTGTATATAATGAAAAAAATACTACAGGAGCTCTTTTACCTTTAAAGTTTCAATTTAAAAAATATTTTGAACAAGGTGATAATTTTAAAAAACAGTATACTAAATTAAATTTCTATCAAAATAATGAAAGTATATCAATGGAAAATTTTGTCCAAGGAAATCTCTGGAAAAATAAAGGGTTTCAACATAACAAAATATGTATTCCTTTTTTTTTATACACAGATGAATTTGAAATCAATAATCCTTTAGGTTCACATGCTAATTTTCATTCTGTTTCTGCATTTTATTATAGCTTTCCTCTAGAAGATAATTGTTCAAAATTATCTTATATATATTTAGCTGCATTAATAAAGCATGTTGATCTTAAGTCATTTGGAAATGATCAATGTTTACATGGTTTGGTAAATGAAATTAATATGCTTGAAAAGGAAGGAATAGATATTGTAACACAAGAGGGTATTTTTCATGTCTATTTTATTTCTATTTTAATTATGGACAGATAGAGATAGGTAATATTTCACCTCCTATAACAGCTCATCATTTGAAAAAAAATCATTTAAAAATGTCAGCCAGGGAAGTCATGACTTTCATGCACTTTTTTCCTTTAATAATAGGAGATTTAATACCTGAATCTGATGAAGTTTGGGAACTGTTTCTGTTATTACTTAAAATTACAGATATTCTGTTATCATACACTTTTACTGAAAACGCAATACTATATCTGAAACAATTAATTTCCCAACACAATTTGTTGTACTTAACTCTTTTCAATGATAATTTAAAACCAAAACACTATTTTTTAGTCCATTATCCAACAATAATTCAAAAATCTGGTCCTCCTAGGCATTACTGGTTCTTTCGTTTTGAAGGTAAACACAAAGAATTAAAGATGTATGCAAGATCAACCACTTCTAGAAAAAATATTACCTTGACATTAGCAAAAAAGTACCAGTTTAAATTTGCTTATAACTTAATGAAAGACTTAGATAAAAAAATTATTTTCAAAGATAAACATAAGGTTTTAACAAAATATACTGATATTATTAACAATAAGCTCAATTTAACTTCATTACAATATACATGTTATAATGAATTGAGGTATGATGGAATTTTATACAAGGTTGGATATTATTTAACAAAGCATTGTGATGAAATGAGCTTATTTAAAATATTTGAACTTATTACAATAAATAATAATCCAGACAATATTTTCTATATTATAACCAAAAAAATTTTGTTAAATGGATTTAGTTCACATCTTGAATCGTTTATTGTAAGTAATAGTGAGGAAGAATCGAATGGTTGTTTTATTTTTAAAATAAATGAATTTAGTGGGCCTCCTATAAATGTAACAACAGTTTCTTCAGGTCAAAAAAATGATACGTTTGAAAGAATTCTACTAACTTAATAAATTGTCAATTATTTAAAGTTATGTTCACTATTTTATATGTATAAATATTATTAAATTATATCATTAAATATATATTTTTTTAAATGTATTAGAGTATTTATAAGGTATAAAGAAATGGAATACACACCACATATAAGTGACTCATTTTTACATATGCTTCAAGTACCTTCCAGTACTGTAAGTACTGTAATTTTTTTTAATAAATTTATTTTTAAAAATGATGCTTTTTTTACAATTAATTGTAATTATGCTTCTTTTTTTTGTAAGTACTATAATTTTTTTTAATAAATTACTTTTTAAAAATGATGCTTTTTTTTATTTATCGAGTTACTTATATTCTGTAATAGTAATGTTTAATGGTATTGTTAAAACCTTAGCCACCCACTGAAGCAGTAGAAATTATGAACCCTGATATATATCTTCAAAACAGTTCCACTCAGATGTCAGAATTGCATTACCCAGCTGAAGATTTACCAAAATTGAAGAAAGTATTAGAAGATTGGGGATTAACATGTGTATATCAAACTTGTATTGGTAAGATAAGTATACCACAAAATTAACATTAGATTAACACTTAATCACTCATTATCCTATAAATATATTTTTTTTGTATAGATCAACTAATTGATATGAAAATTCTTCGGCTTTTAAAAACTAGACATGTTGATAAATTATTATCAACATATCCATTAGGCATCCTAGTAAAATTTGAATCTGAACTAGAAAAATGGAAAATCAGTTTAAATATTGTTGATATAAATAAAATAACAGAGTCTGCTGAAACATCAATAAACAAACCAAATTTAGAACCTCCTCTTAAATCTTTTAAATCAAGCCAAGAATTAAAGGTTGATGTAATTCTAAATTCATCAACACAAGGTTCTTTAATATTGGACTATTATAGACAGAATAATAAGCTAAATGATGGTATTAGATCAACATTGGTCGACATACTTATTGGGCATATACTATCACAGCGCATACAAATGTCTGTAAGCTTGGCTGAATCTATAGCAGATCAAATAGTGGCAATGTTTAATTCTGAAATTAAGGTAATTTAATTTGTTATTTATTGCTATCATAATAATAATAATTACCAAAATTAAAATCTACAGGATACCTATTTCATGAAAATTGGATGTAATAAAAACCCAAAAGGCAAATTGTATGCCAAGTATAATAACTCAATGAGAAATCTAAAAAATACTGGGTTAATTCATACTACAACTAAATTAGAAAAAAATAAAACTGGTAGCAGAAATCAAGAGAAAGAGAGTTGTACTGAGAAGACATTTGGTAAAATATTTAATTTATAAATTAAAATATACATAATATATATTATAATGTCTATATTATTTGTAGTACCAGAAAATGAAATAGATTATATATTGGATGAATTGAAACATGACAACAGTCCATTTCCTGATATTGAAAAAAACTGGAAAGCTAGTGTAAACTATCGACTTAATTACATTAAAAATTCAGAGTCAACAGCGAAAATATTAAAAAATTGGAAACAATATTCAATTCCTTATGGCCATAAACTAGTAATAAATTCTTTATTATCTATGGCACCAGTTGCCAGTACCCGTGTGTTATCGATCGTCGCTCTCGGCGTTATCAGTTTGCGCGTTCTTATCAAGCGCCTGTTATCGTGTCGCCGCGTTCGAAGTGTGCCGCACGGTGTTCGCGTCGGTTTGCATAATGTCGCAGCGCGAACGACGACCACGGTGTTGTGCAGTGAAACGTGCGTATCGTAATATCTTCATATCCGCTGGTGGGTGACTGTTGTCCGATTGCACAGGAGCTGCAGCCGACCCAACAACGATGGCACGGCGGAACCTAAAAAAACGGCAAATGCGCGACGATGGCGCGAAACCGTGCACCGGCTTAATGGCGACATTGCCCGTCTTCCTCCTGTCAGCCGTCTCGTACTCTATATTGCGGTATTTCGTGCAGCCGTTATTCCGTTCCGACGAGTATTACATTGACGAAGAGTTCCATGTGCCTCAAGCTCGCCGTTATTGCCAAGCAGCATTTCATCAGGTTGGTGTGCTTTTCTATTCTTTTTCTATTAACTCAATCAACTCATTTTTTTGCATTGATACCCAGTGCGCAGTCTGAGGTAGTTCATCGAACCGTTGGACACTGTGTTCTTGTGTGTTTTCGAACAGCCAACCGTAAGATGTCGTCTGACTACTACGTGTCATCTGTAAAGTCCTGTGTCCATATGATCACACTCTTCCATTCTGTGATTTTCTTTAATTTATTGTCTCGTAAGCCCATATGATAAATGTATGATATATACATTTAGCCATACTACAAATGTCGATTTTATAATGTACTATATTGCAATGATTTTCAAATCTTTATTTCTTCATGTTTATTGATATTTCTAACATATTTAATGTGTCTACAAAAATTGGATAGTAATAAATAGGTATTTGCAATTGCCTATTGTTACTATAGAAAAAATATTTCCATATAAGGTGTTATGAATGTTTTTTTGCGTTCTAAAATGTATAGGTACAATTTATTATGTTTAGTTTAATATTTGTGATAATTTGTATTTATTGAATAATATTGTAGATTACATTTTGAATAATGATGAATAGGTACTTAAATTGCTTACAAATTAAACTTCAAGTATAGAATATTTTTATTTTGTTATTTAATTTAATTATTAAATAAAATATGATTTATATCACTATAAAATAGCCGATAATTATTTTTATTCTAGAGGATTAACATTTCCTAGTTATCATAGGCATAAACTGTTGGGGCAAAGGGGGCAATTGCTCCCTAGAAAAAATAAGGAGGGACAGTGTCCCCTCTGATATTTAACATACCTTGTTTTAAAATAAGTACAAAACTATAAAACATTACTATAACATTTTTTTTTTTTTTAAATCTTAATTTTAAGTTTTCGCTTATCTAACATAATGTTAGAAAATTAATAATTTTATATAAAAATATGTAGGTAGTAAAGCTGTGTTTAGCCTCAGACACCCTTTTTTTTAAATATGTAATTATATTTTTGTTCCCCCCCCTAATAAATTTCCAAGTTATACCTTTGCTAGTTATAAATCATATTCTTTCTTACAGGTATTGATTTTCATTTATATATATACATATATATTAAATGTACTCTATACTTTTCAAAAGTATACATTTTGTTTTTGTTTTAATCAGTTTTAATACATACAAGTTATAACACAGTGACTTGATTTATATATGTTACCTATAGATATCGATTGTGTTCCGCGTCGTTATCATTACCGGCCTAACCGGTCTAGTGTACCGACGGGCCTTTGATTTTATTATATTCAGTCGGGAAAAGTATTCTAAATTGTAAAGGTGCTGACTCCGCACTTAAAATAAAAGACTTATTAATAAACATCAAATTAATTATTTATATTTTATATTTTATTCCTTTATTTCATACAGTCCATTAACGATAAAATTTATAACTGATGTAATTTTATCAGGTCAACAATATAATTAAATGTGATTCTGTCAACAATGTGAAATCTCATTATTTGTTTTATAAGAACCAGTATAACATTTACAGTTCCTGTCCTGAATTAGTCTATAGGTATCTACTAATAGTCAATTAAAAAAATATTCATAAAAACTCAACTAAAGACATTGTTAATCAAGTACTGTTGTTAATAAATTAAACTGTTTTTTCTTTTTTACAGTGGGATCCAAAAATTACTACACTGCCTGGATTGTATTTATTGTCAGCTATTGTGTTAGTACCTGGTGTACAGATTTATAATTCAGTATTATCAATGATTGGTATTTTGGATAACAATTTCCTTCACAATTATGATGCATGCTCATTGATTGCATTGCGAGCTGTGAATGCAATAGGAGCTCCATCATGTTTGTATTATGCATATCATCGTTGTCAACAATTACTATTACAAGTGAGTTTTAATCATAATTTTGATATAGTAAAATGCAATACTAATTTTATTACCTATTATTTTAATTGTTGCCAAAATGTTAAACATTTGTATAATAGTAAAAAATGTTTTGTAAAGTTTTGACCAACAAATATTTCAGGAAGTAATTTTTTGTTATAATTTAAATTATATAATTATTTTTACAGTATAACAAGTTTAACGATCAAAGAAATGTGCATTACAGAGTAAAATTAGTATTTAAATTTTCTAGTACTCATAAATTTATAGTACTATAGTTTTGTTTAATCACTTCATTTTTTATCACCTTGTACATGTAAAAGTTTGTAATTCATTGATTATAATATTATTTGTTAAAGAACGAACGTAAGAAATCATTAATTGGAGAATGGTCATATATAATTTTATCAGTGAGTGTTGCAACATTCCCAGTTATTTATGCCCCGTACTCGATGCTCTATTATACAGATGCTTGGGCTACAGCATCTGTTTTTCTATGGTATTCTAGTCATCTGAATAGTAAAAAAAGTTCATGGCTTAAAATTGGATTGGGTGGATTTTGTGTCTTGTGTCGTCAAACAAACATTGCATGGTTAGTGTTTGCAACTATCATAGATGTATGTCATTGTACTGAACAATGTTTCCCTGCTGTGAAAAATAGTGGTTGTACATTTTCCTACATCCGAGTGAGTTTTCTTATAATAAAACTAAAAATGACAAAAATAATTATAATTTAATTTATTTACAGGCATGCATCACCGAATTATACAAATGTTGTACAGTTAAACAAAGTAATAGATTCAACATTTTATTCAACTTAATGAAGAAATGTTGGCTTTCAACTTACTCAAATTTAATAGTTATTGGATCATTTGCATTGTTTGTAGTGTTCATAAACAAAGGTGACTTAGTTGTTGGTGATCGAAGTGCACACATACCTCGTTTTCATCCTATGCAGTTATGTTATTTTGTGATTTTTGCATTAACTTTTTCTTTGCCGTGGATACTATCACAATACTATTTTAATAGACAAATAACTAACTCATTTGTTAAACAATCCACTATAATCTTCTTTGAACTTCAAAAGAATATTTCTATAGTGGTATTAATTTCTTTGGCAACATTAATTTCCGGATTAGTATACTTCAACACTATAGCCCATCCATATTTATTAGCTGATAATAGGCATTATACATTCTATGCGTGGAGACTACTGTTCAGTCCTGGTAAACCTGTATTTCTAAGGTATTTACCGGTGCCGCTATATGCATGTGGCCTATACTATTTAGATACAATGTTAATACGTTCATCTATTGCTTATAAGTTAGCATTTTGGATAGTTACACCACTTGTACTTTGTCCTCAATATTTGTTAGAGCCTCGCTATTTTGTAGTACCTTATCTTATGTATAAACTTCATAGTAACAGAAATATTACGAATAGTAATACTTTTAAAGCAGCAATTTTTGAATTTATTACATACCAAATGTGTAATTTTGTTATTATGTGGGTATTTTTGTATCATCCGTTTACTTCTACCATGGACAAAACTGGCCGATTGGATCGTTTTACATGGTAATTCCTATTCTATACAATGTAAACCGATTTGTCAAATGTCATGGTATTTCAAATAGTTTTTACTTAAATAAAATACTGTTTATTTTTCCTATATTTTGTTAAAAATTGTTAAAGAATTCATGACTGAATAAATATTATATTTTTATAAAATAAATATAACGTGTTTACACTAAATTTTATTTATTTTTTTACTCTTATAATTAAAATCTGTCTTTATTATTAATTTAATTTCGATTTTGATTGTGGAAAAATAAGGAAAAACGAAAAGAAGCAACTTAGTTTTTATTATTAGAGTAGTATTAGGTTTTTTAGAAATTTAAGGTTTAATAACCAATAAAGTAGCACTACATTTTGTGTACGGTTAAAAAAAATGATATTGATCAATTAAAAACTCTTCAATCTATAGTAAGACACATGGTTAGGTAATAAACACATAATTTAACATTTATTTTAAATTGCCTACACAAAACCCTTTAAAAAAATCTTACAAAATAAATCATTATTAATTTACAGACTTGGATAGTATTTCGAAAACCTACTTCCTAGCCACAACAATATTTAATTATGTTAAAAAATGTATTTATAGGTATATTTAATTATGGTTTGTAAGTTATGATTGAATGATTGGTATATAAATAAACTTGAGTACCTAACGATTTTCAATATTTTTGCATTTTTTTTTTCTGACGCAAAAACCTATTTTAATATAGATATAGATACCTGAATTGAATAAAATAAAGTTATATTTTGTACCTATGTTATATGATAAGCTATAAATTAATCAGACACAACAATAATTACAATAATTAAAAGTAGTTTAATCGTTAAATTTATTAGTATGGTAGATAATATATTTTTGGTTAAATTAATTGGAAGAATTACTTGAATTATTAATAGCACCTACTATAAGTATATTTAAATATTAATATAGTAATAAACTATATATTTTTTTTTTTGTATAGGTTATTATTTTGTTTTGAATTTTATTGGTTTAGACATAACATAAAAATGTTTGGACGCTGATTGCAAATAATTATTTATATTCCTGGCATTATTTATTTTTCCATTTTTTTTTTTTTTTATAAATAATAAATATACAGTTTTAATTAATATTATAAAATATATTCATCACAATGTTGTATTTTTTATTTTTATTATTATTTAAGCCACGGCAGCAACTTGACCATTAGCTTAAAATAGTTGACTATTATATTACTTTTTATAGTGGTATTAATCATATTATAATTCACTATTATTGCTATTAATTGATAGTTTTTTTTTTATTATTATTATTATTGTGTTTTATCAAAGTAACTTTTTTTATTATTACTATTTAATCAGTATCAATTGAAAATTTGATATTGGCATAAAGTAGTTGTATAATATTAATAAATATATTATTATAGGTAATGTTTATTATTTATTTTTTTTAAATTTATAAAATATGCTGATGAAATAAACGGTTTCCAATCGTTATATTGATTGATATTGTATTACATTTTTTTTTTTTAAATCTAAATCTACTAAAAAAAAAATATTTAGAATATTTTTTGTGAAATATTCCGAATACATACTTGGGAATATTTTTATCATAAAGTATTTTACCTAGATCTGTTAATTTATGACCTACATTATTTTAATTCATTTAAAAACAATTTTTATTGTAATATAAATAAATAAGATCAGAAATAGAAACAAAATTAATACTAAAAATGTCTTCTTAATTGTCACTAGTACAAAAATATTTTGTTGTAATATTTATAACAGTCATAAATATATGAGTGTCTACTGAGAAATAAATATGATTAGTTTATATACTATCCTTAGATATTGAATTGATATATCAATACAGTTGCAATAGTAATTATCGTTTGTCTCTTGAAAATGATATCATTTAAAAAATAAATTCTCTTTCATTGAGATAAGTAAACAATATAAGTCATAGGCAGTGCTGGGTTAACAAATTTGTCGCATTGGGGCAGATTTTAAAATTCCGCCATTCAACCTTCCTCTCCACAAACCAAAATATATATTTGTATATGTACCTATATATTTTACTTATGTATACTCAATAAGTAACAACATATAGACACAAAAAAAAAAAAAAAACACATATAGAAATTAAGGCAACACTTAAAGAAAAAAAGTTAACAAGCTTTCTATCGTGGCCAAGTCACACGACCACTAGGTATAGAAGAACTCCTTTATTGGTTTTTGTCTTCTCTCTTATATATATTTAGCTTAACCTAATTACACATATTGCTTACACGCTAATTTGTAAATTTGCAATGCCCTCATATTTTACATTATAATCATCATCTAGTGTGATATATTTTCGTAAACTAATGACAGTGTGAAAATAATACATGCTAATTTGAACATAGTATAAAAAATGTTTTACATTTATCTTTTTATACACTAAAATGTTATGATAAGCTTTTTTTCTATTGCAACATGAATACACGTTTATTTTAGTTATTTTAATATTTCATTTGACATGAATCTAAATTGCCTAATACTACAGTATGTATTATATAATTTATGACGATTAATAAATAAAAAATAAAAAAAATATATAAATAGTTTTGATGCTTCAAAAAAACTGTCAATAAATAATTTTTCATCTTCTGAAAAATATTTCATTATTCTTCGAAATTATATAATCTCATTCTCAAGGTCCGGTTCTAAATCTTCACTATAAATATTTAATAATTACTTTGATTTTTCTTGTAAAATATCATCGTCAATCCCTTCCACATTTTAAAAAAAATCAAACAAATAATTAATTTCAATATATGCATTTTAATGCAATTTCCTCTAATATTGATTGAAATTAAAATATTACGCACTTTTGTTTTTCAATCAATCGTGATTCGTGAATCGAACTCGACAACGACGACAACTATGACCACGAGACTCGAGAGAGAGAGTTACGAGTATAACAAAAACAATTGCTTGGTAGTGTGTAAATAAATTATTTGAAACTATTAATATCAAATTTAATCATAGATAATAAAGAATTCTTTATTATCTATGAATTTAATAATCTGATGGTTATAAATTATAATACACACATAGAGATATATAAGAAATACAACAAACACAATTGTATTTCAGTGTAACGAAAATAAAAATGCGTGGGTCCGACCGCATTAATAATAATATGGTTTTACCGTTAATACGCTGAACATCCACTGACAAAATAACTCAGCGGTTTAATAAAATATAATATTACAATTATAATTTGATAAAATTGTCATTAATATTTTTCAATAATAAATTAATAATTTTTCCTAAAAACTAGTATATACATTAGAAAATTTCAAAACTTTTGTTTACACCGTAAAAAAATTGCCCTCCCTAAAATTGTGCTGCCCGTGATAGCTACCCCCTTTGCCCTCTCCCTTAACCAGGAACAGGTCGTAGGTATGTGCAAAAATACAAAATTCTATTTGACTTCTGGGAAGTATTTATCTACAACAAATATGAAGGTCAGCTCCAAGTCATGAATTTATTTAACAATGGTTTTCGGACAATGCTTGAATATTGTGCAGTAACTTATACATTTCCCTTTACGAATTCAATTTTTTCAACCTTGTGTACAAATGGTACTTGAAAAAAATGTATTATACGGAGTAGGAAATGACATAAATATAATAGAATCAATATTTACAAGAATCGTTATAACGATTAATATTATATATAATATAGGTATATATTATGTAAGTATGAATATTTTTTAAAATAAATAATTTGATGTTTATCATAATTTTTGTTTATTTTTAAGAAATTAATTTTGTTTTCTTTTAAATTTCAATTGCATTTAGTAGTACTAACTTTTAATTCAAATATCTATAACAAGATTGGATGGAAAAATACGAATTGTTATTTTGGTTAATCTCAGCATAGTACATCTCACCCAATAACTTAATAAGTATATATACATTTTTTTTTTGTATAGAATACATCAATTCTATAAATAATTTTTTTTTTTTTTTTTGTTGCATTCTGATAAAAAAAAACAGCACAGCATCAAGACCAACTAACTTCTTCTACATTTTAAAAATTGTTGATGATCAGTGATCACATTAATAGTTAATCTTAATTGAATGTTTAAATAATTAGGTTAAGTTATTGGTACATACCATAAATAGGGCTACGGAGTTTTTATTAACCTAAATTGGCAAATTAAATTTTTTTTTACTATGAGTGTCATTTTCATGCAATATTAAAAGTTTTTTATAATATAAAAAATTAATTAAAAATTAACATAATTTCAAAAATAATTCTAAAAATGAATAATTTTTTAAAACATCCATAGCCCTAAAAATATGTTGTACCCTAGAGTAGATAATATAAAGTATATTCAATGTTTTGAGTTTATATTTGCCTTAGAAATGCTAGATCCCATCCTTTCTTTAATATTGAAAACCAGTTCATATTTACAATCACCTGATATAAATTTGTTAACGGCAATGCATCTTGTTGAAGCTTTAAAAAAATTACTTGATTGAATGAAACAACAATTCATAGTTTGATAATTTATACAAAAATTCTGTCAAATTTTGTGATGATAATAAAATTGATATTTTAGTTATGAGACACAGAAGAATTTCTACAAAAATAGATAGCTCAAGTCACACACACACACAACATATATTTAATACGAAAGAAGATGAAATGAGAAAAGTTTATTATACTACTTTAGACAATATGATTGTTGCTTTAAATATCAGGTTTAATCAAGAAACAAACAAGTTAACAAATTGTCTCCTGTTATAAAGATAGCTTTTGAACCAAGATATACTAACTTTATCAATTCCGAAAGAGGGTATGATTTGGAGCAAAATTTCGTGATTAACCGTATCGAATGCTTTGGCTAAGTCCAAGAACACAGCTAAGATCTTGTTACTGCTGTCTAGTTCGTTATAAATAAATTCAGTTGTGCTAAATAAGGCATTTTCCGTACCTATACCAGGTCTAAAACCAAATTGGTTTTTTTATAGAAGTTTGTGGTTTTCTAGAAATTATATGAGTCTTTTTTTAATTATTTTCTTAAATATTTTAGCAAAATTGCTCAATAAGGAGATTGGTCTATAATTATTAACTTGTTTCTTATCTCCTCCTTAAAAATTGGTTTAATCACAGCTAATTTTAGTAAATCCGGAAAAATACCTTGCTGTATGCTCAGGTTATAGATGTACACTAAAGGATTTTTAATAAAGTCAATTACATATTTTAATAATTTCATCATTATCCTGTCATAGCCTGGAGCTGTATCGTCCTTACCACTATTGACTAAGTTAATAACATCTTCAGTTTCAATTTCTATACAAAATAGATTATTAAACGACAAACTCTTGTAATTTTTTGGAGGATACTTTTCATAATCAAAATTAGAACTTTCATCTAACTTTTTTCCAACACTAATAAAATATTGATTGTAGATATTAGACATCCCTTTTGAATCCTCATTAACATTATATGTTCTGTCATTATTAACTATCGTTCTAATAGTTTCCTTGTTTATTGTTTTATTATCTGTGATTTCATTAACATGTTGCCAAGTTAGTTTTGGATTATTTGAAACACTTATAAATTTATTTTCATAAAATTTCACTTTGACTGCTCTTAGAATACTAGTATAGTTGTTTTTATATTTTTTGTAGATTTGGGTTAGTTTTTTATTATTAGGGTTTTTTTTACATTTTAAAAATAAGTACTGTTTAGTCCGAGTGGAGCACAACAAACCAGCTGTCATCCAATCTTTTAGTTTTATATTTTTAGCGGTTAATTTTTTAGGAATTATTTTATGAAACGCAGTATATGAATCATTTGCTTTTTTACTTGAATACACTTCAGTCCATTGTTGTTCACTGAGTACATTTTTAAATTTATCATCGTCTATTAAATAAATATACCTATTAGGTTTTTGTTGTCGATAAAGAGTAAGCTGGTATGGAAACACAGGTTGAAAAATGATCAGTAATATCCGATTGCAGAACACCTGCATTTACTAATCTAATTAATTGTTCGTTATTGCAAACAGAAATATGATTAAATATGAACGACTGATTTTATCCATTAGATAACCTAGTACACACATTTATAAATGACGCAAAACCGTGTTCAGACAATAAGTCGAGATAAGTATTACTTAGTAAATTATCCCCAATTATATTAATGTTCATATTCCCAATAAGAATGGAGTATTTATCAATTTTTTGTTTTCCCGTAAAATTATTTTTAGTGTCATTAAAGTTACTAACATCTGTGGAGGGCGATCTATATATACAAAAAATGTCAAGTTGCTTAGTAAGAAAGTTTAGTAATATTAGCTTCAATAAAGTTATATTCAAAAAAGTCCACGTCTATATTATTTTTAACAAAAACAATAATACCATAGTTTTGGTTTCTTTTTATCGTAGAGGAGTATAAGTTATACCCATCAATTACATAGTTACAATGACATGAATCATGCCAAGTTTCGGTTAAAATAATAACATCGATTTTATTTTTATTTTTATCATTTTCTAAAAAAAGAGTGAGTTCATCAAATTTTTTTTTACACTCCTGATATTAAAACATAAAATATTCACAATGTTCGGCTGATAATTTAAAATATTATTTACAACTAGATATTCAGTAATATTCAGTAAAAGACTCATAATAATTTGTTTTATAACTAAGGTATCTATTTATATTTAGGCAATTTTCTATTGGAATTATGATACAATATTATATTAACTCAATTATTCTAATTTTAGTAGAGACTGGTTGTCATAAATTATTAGTACTTTAGTTTGATCACTTTTTTTTAATAAAGATTTTCGAGTCCTAAGCCATGCATATTTGTAAACTTTATCACGGTCATAAGCTCTAGTTTTATAAAATACATTTTTATTATAGTTAGTTAGTTAGTTAATTTTTATCGTTAATATATTTTATCATCCTTCCAATTTGTGTTAACAGATTTACCTTTAAATTTTATTTTTTTGATATTTTGGATCAAAGTTTTCTTATTTTGAGATGACATCAGTTCAGCTACTATTTTTCTAGGTCTATTTATATCATTCGAGTTGATCCGGAAAGCTTTTGACACCGATACATTTTCGATTTCAACAGGTGCAGCGATTGATACGACAGTTTTCACACAATCTTCATTATTGGAATCTGGGACACCCACAATTTCAACAAAATTTTCTATGACCTTTTTCTCGAAAACATTCATTCTTTTATCCAACGAAGCAATTTTTTTTTTAGTTTGCAATTTTCCGTTTTCAAAATTTCGTTTTCACTTTTGATGTAATTTATTGTAGTAATCAGTTCTTGCAGTTACTTACTAAAATTGTCAAATTTATCACTCATGAAATTGACTGATTCAATTAGGTTTTTGATTGTATCATCCTGTGATTTTTGTGTATCAAACCGTCCTTTAATTGTATTATTATTCGGAGTCTGTTTTTTAACGGGTTGCTTTTATGATTTACAACTATTACATTGCAAGTTTTCTTGGCAATTTTTGTCATTGATCGAAAAGCAGACTCTCTTAAAGTTGCAAAACCGAAGTTTATCATCGCTTTACATTTGGTGCAATTTAGGTTATCACCTTCGATAATATCGTCATAAAAGGTATTGCACAACATTATATCGTTTAAATCATCTAATCTAGAGCGCACGATTTAAGTAAAAACAGATAAGCGAGCAAACTGTATACACAAATAACGTCTGCATTGGTCAAACACCAAACGATTACTGTTTCTATACCATATATTAGGGTCGGCCAAACGGTGGATCGCGATCGACCGGTCGATCACGGACGATTTCAGAGTCGATCATGTTAGAATTTATTTTTAGGCCACATGCACAAAAATTAATCGTGGTGATCATGAACAAATTGCCGATAAGTTTTACCTGTTAAGTTTTTATCTTTTATTCTGGTTTATAAAAAAAATTTCCAAGAAAATCGATCTTCAAAGATGAAGTATATTTTCAGTAGATCGTGGCCGAAAAAAGTTTGGCCACCTCTGCCATATATCATATCCAAATGCTAGCGGAGTGAGATCCTTCTCAGTTTTGAACTACCAGAGAACATAATTATCTAATGAAAATATGTAATCGTAAGCTCTAATGTATATTGAAAATATTGTTCCAAAAAGTATAAATTGGAACGATATAATTAAAGATTTTGCTGCACAGAAAGCTTAAAAATAGCTGTACATTTCTTATATTGAATAAATTTGTATTGAAATGTTTAGATTTAGTACCTACTAAAGTCTATAAATTTAAAAACTACCGATGTTTCAATATGTTTATAAATATATATTAATTAAACGATTTTAACTATGTTGTTACTTATTGAGTATACATAAGTAAAATATATAGGTACATATACAAATATATATTTTGGTTTGTAGAGAGGGGGGTTGAATGGCGGAATTTTAAAATCTGCCCCAATGCGGCAAATTTGTTAATCCAGCACTGCCTATGACTTATATTGTTTACTTATATCAATGAAAGATAATTTATTTTTTACATACTTTTATTAACACTTTTACGTCTTAATAAAAGTATATAAAAAATAAATTCACTCTCATTGATATAAGTAAACAATATAAGTCATATGCAGTGCTGGGTTAACACTTTTACGTCTTTAATGCGTACTGTGGTTAAAATTCAAAAAAATTATACAGAAGTACATTTTAATCATCTAGTCGTTGTACCAAGGGCGTATTTAAGTTGAGTCCATAGAGGAGGCGAAACTAATTTTTCTTCAATACAAACTTAAAAATAATTTACAGTTAATTACAAGGGCGTATCCAAGGGGGCGTTTCCGGGTCCGGACCCCCCATTGAAATGTCTACATACTCAATGGTTTAATAGTGTATTTTAATTTCCCACTATCTTCAATGGTATTGGGACAAAATATCCAATCAAAAAAAAAAAATTATAAAACTCTGTAGTTATTATTAATACCAGGATAATTTTTTTTATTTAAATACATTATTGTTCATTTTTAAATCACATTTTAATAAAATTTAACATTAATAATACTTTATAATACTTAATAATAATAATAAAAATAATATGTTGTGTTATATAATAATCATACGAGTATCTTTAGTTTTATATAGTGCGTTACACTACATCATGTAATGGTTTTAAATAGTATTTAAATAAATATAGTTAGTTCAAGTTAATTATTTATGATTAATGATTATATAGGACAAAATTTATTTATAAAATATCTGTTTAAAAAGAGGTATGTAATAAATTATTGTATTATATTTGCTATTGCACTTAAAAATATATCTAATTCTTTTTTACATATTTTGCTTTTTTTCGTGTTGGATCCAATGTCTCCAACTCTCTTCGTGCAATTTTCGTTTTGTTGGTGGCTATCTCTATGCGCATTTTTTTTATTAGTGTCCAAATACTTGGATGGTGGAGGATATATCTAAGTACTTACTAAATTTGAAAACCTATGATTCTATCCTTCACATTGATTATTTGTTCGGTTATCATCGTGCATAGTTGTTTCCATAACATTCCATACCGATGGCGAATAGAAAGCAGCAACTTTACGTTGTTTACGTCTATTCGTTTACTACTTCCAATGTACGTATTTTCAAAATATGTAACCAGTTCTTTGGCTTTTTCTGGCTAGTTATCTTTTAAATAAAATAATCCTGAATAAAAATAAAAATATATAAGTAAAATAGTACAAATAATTATTTTATAATTATATGCATAATAATTATCTTTTTCAATATCGTTGACAGGGAGATACGCAATCCCATCTAAAATTACATAAAATGTACTAAACATCTCATATTCTGTGTAATATGTTTCCAATTCCAATTTTTCCCCTTGCTGTTGTGTACTTTTACATAAATGATAAAAGCAGCACTGTATTTGAATATCATCTCCGAATGTCAATTTTATCACATTTATAACGGCTTTTTCAAAATCACAATTTATAGTATTTGGATTAGGATACATTTCTAGATCTTTAAATTTTTCCGTAATAACAATTAACATCTTTTCATACGTTGTTTGTGTTTTTTTTCTTATAAAATATATATAGCCGTAATGAAAACATTATTTATTTCTACTCTTATCACATAAATTTGTTGAAATATGTTGGGTGCGAGGGAAAAATTACTATCCATATACCATGAAGATGATTTTGTTAAATATCGAAGACCGTTATCGGTGGCAAATATAACAATTCGTTCTTCTGCCATTACACCATTGTCGTATAACAAAAATCTTGTTAAATTTTTATCACTAAGAGTACACCACTCGAAATCAACTTCGAATACTAAATCAACTATATTGATTGGACTCACAGGATTATTTTAAGATTTTTGTCGACATAATCTTCGTTTTACAATTTCTTCTGGCGGTATTCGTGCTTGAACTTCTCGGGATAAATTTGCAACTTCTCTGGCAAATACTTCAGCTGGTTTTATTTCATTCGTCTTAATAGTTTTTAGCATAATATCTAAACATTTTGTGACATCTACATCATTCTGATTACTTTTACATACCATTAAATACTGTCTTGCTATACGTGGGTTACTGTAATCTAATGTGATTTGACAAATAACCGGACATTTTAAGTTATTTGATTTCACACATCGCCATGATATTATTTTTTTTCCTTTATATTTTATAACTTACGTATAGCCAATTGAAAATGCCTTCAATCCCCCTTTATTTAAATTAATTAATTCCATTATATAAAATTAATTAAACAAAATATTAACTATAAATATGACTTAACAAATATTATAACAAGCTAAATATTATAAAAGTCACACTGACACACTGCACAAAATAATTCTATTATAATCACCGGTAAACTGCAATAATTAAAATCAATACTTCGATTCTACACCGATGTGACAGCAGATATTTGTAGATACAATTGTCGGCTTGTTAGCTTGGACTAATTTATAATATCTACTACGATATAGATTACAGATATGATATAGGTTATTGCATTATACTAAAGCCTCGTTTTTATATAGATATTATATCATTTAACGTTCATTATAAAATTTTAAATAATGTTAATTTTGATTTAAAAATTAACAATGTATCTAATTAAAAAAAAAATAAAAAAATAAAAAAATTATGTACAGATATACTATATTTTTATTATTTTTTTTTTTTGATTGGATATTTTCTCCTAGATTCATCTTCAATATAAAAAGTTTATAGATTATATAATATACCTATAGTGTATAAACCATGTTTAATTTATACTGCTTTTTTAATATTATTTATTATTGCTAATTAAATAATGTATTTTTTTATAAGATTTTATACCAAATAAAATTTGATTTCAAATTATAGTATCTACCTATTATAGTAAACCTTAATGCAGAATTTATGTGATGTGTGTATATAACTATAGTTATTGACAGTAATTTGTTGGTATTGAATTAAACTATAATTATAATTAGAAAACAGATAAAATAAAAATGTTGAACCCCCCTCTGAAAAATTCCTGTATACGCCCCTGTTTCATTATCTATAGCTCATGTTTTTGATGCTCATTAGAGTAAATAAATAAAAATACAAGTACCAAATTGAATTAAATATGTATTTAATAAATATATTTAAAACCTACTGCATATAAAATGAGTATTAATAATAACAACACAAATAGTTCTTTTATTAAAATTGTACCTTCAGTCTGAATCCTGTATAAAAAAAACAACAAATAATCATAGTATTAATAGTACCTATTAATTATTTTTTAAAAACTTTAAAAAACAATTAAGATAGATAACTTAATTTAACAAATATTTAAGTAGAAAACAAAAGGTTGGTAAGTAGTCAAATAATTAATTCCAAATTTCTTTTTTTCATTTTGGAAAATTTGTTGATTGTTTCATCAATGGATACAATAATATTTTTATGCATATGCAGAATAGCCTATTAGTAACATGTTGTAATAGGCTAAACTTGGCCTATTATTGATCTTAACCATGTTTTCAATTTACAAAAATATATTTAAAAATTTCGTGCAGGTATGGCCAATAACATTTTTCATTAGGAAAATTGAAATTTTTATTTAGGATACGAAGACAAAGAGTGACTTATATACTTATATACACTACCACGAGAACGTAAGTACGTAGTAATTGTAGCTACTACAGTAATTATAGTTAGTAAATAATATACTCACTCTCTTTAAAAAATAAAAGGTATATAACATAAAATACAACTAATACTAAACAGGTACTTATAGCTATGGATATTAGATAATAAATATTATTGGTTAGTTTTTGTCACAGACATATACATATATAATATTTTATGTGAAAATATTTATTATTTAGTTCTGTTTTATTTAATCATTCTTTTTAATTTTTAGTAATTATTTTTAATGATTCAAGCATAAATTTAAAACGGAGCTGGATTTTACCGATCTAGCCAGAGTGGTCATTGCCGTAAACACGCCTAAGAGAATATAGAAACAAATATTGTCAGTTATTATGATTATTATTTGAGTTAGAGGCTTCTAGCTCTATAAAATACACAAATATGTATGCATTTGTGCACAAAAAAAAAACTAAATACCTATGCACAACAAAAAGTACCAGATATTATGTTATAAAAAATAACGCGGGTAAAATTATTAAGGACTTACACAAGTATAGCTCTAATAAATACAAAAATATACAATATGCATAAATAAAACAAAAAATGACTAACTAGTAAATATGTGGTAAAAAATTGTTACTTTAAATTACTTTAAATTATCTGATAAATATTTTGGTTATGGTTGTAAATATCTATAACCGTAGCAATATCTGTGGAAGATAATACAACTATTCGTTCCACAACCAAAAATGTTATGATATATGAAGATAAACAAAAATTGATACCCGTGATCAAATTGACATATTATTGAATTTATTATCATATGATGATGATAGACTAGTAATTTATATTCTTAATTATTTATACATTACATTTTTTAAATAAATCAATGTATTATATTGAAAAAAAATACGAGCCATGGGAGGAAGAATACCCCCTCCCCCTCAAATACGTCCTTGCGCTGTACGTAAGATTATATGGCATACAATTTTCGCTTACCATTGTTATCTATTTAATAGTAAACAGCTAAAATTATTGTCTACACGATTTTAATTTAAATATTCGGTATCAATTGCAATCTTTTAATTTGGTAATTATATCAATATTATATAATATAAATAAAACAATTTAAACAATGAAATGTTGTATATTATAGATATTTTATTTGTATTTATTTCAATACAAATTTTAAGTACTAATATATTATTAACGTAAGTATAAATATTTTACTAAATATTAAGTTATAATCATTAATAATTATAAAAAACATATTTTAACTTGTTGATATGAATATTTTGAATGTAGAATATTTGACATGTGCGAAAATGAACATAAAAAATAACGAATTGTTGATAATTTTTATTGTTTGAGTTGACCTAAGAATAAATTGGTTACACAATATTATTAATATTTAATAATTACTGTGCAAACAACTATTTTAATAAAATTACACAAATAATTTAATATGCGATATAAAGAAGGATGAGTGTCTTTTGATTTTCTTATAAATTTTCCTAAGCTTAAGTTAAAGATGGAAAAATAAAACTAAGAAAATATTGAGTTTCTTCGGGCTAAGTTTTTTTTGTAAACTTGCATTTTTTATTGTGATAACATTTCTGCAATGACTTAAATTTAATTATTTTATTATAACTCAATATAATATAACCTAACCCATCTGTGTTTCTTTTTTTATAAGAATTCAAAAAAGTAGTCAAATTGTTATTCTCCCAAATATTTTTAATTTATTTTTATTACATTTTATATGTTTTACAACCTATTATTTTAGAATTCTTGGTGTTAAAAATTATGTACTTTTATACAAGTGCTATTCAAAATATCGTTTAAATACAAGTTGTGTATCTTCAAAGAAATTTTATTTTATATAATTTATTTTGAAATAATATGCTATTTTTTGTAAAAGCCCTAAAGTATTAAAAAAAATATTATAACATACTTGAAAACTATTAAAACATACTTTTAATATTTTAAGCACCACAACAAAATAATCTATTAATTTGGTTATTTTTAATGTATAACATAAGTATGCTGCAATAAATATTATGATACCAACATGTGGTATAAAATTAATAATGGCGACTGGGTTAAAATTATAGTGATATGAAAATTAAACTACTACAATTTCTTGTTATTCTATCATATTGCACTTTTTAATTATTGATTTAGTTACCCACTTTGCAATATTAACGTGAATAGAATACGTATCCTCAGAGGCGTATTTACTTGTTTCCCGTGTGTAGGCTTGTGGAATATTGTCGCTCTAAATAATTAAAATAATATAAAATACTAAACTAAATTATCATTTAATTATAATATAAAAATACATAATAATTAGATAAGTATCAAAACAAATTTTATTTAAATACTAAAACATTAATAATATTTAAATGATTTTAATTAATAATTAACAACAAAATACATTCTTCAAATTACTCGCTGTAGGCACGTGCCTATAATACTAGCATATAAATACACCACTGCGTATACTCATTCAGAATTATAAAATGAATAATGTTGAAATTATTAGATTAAATTTTTGTTCAACCAACTTAAGTTTTTTTTTGGCAATCCTTCTTGTAAGTGATAGTTCAGGGATATGTGTATAAGCAATTATATACTACTATAGTATTACACGAATATTTATGGCAAGAAACCGATATAAAATAATTATTTTCATGTCGACTCAATAATAATCCATACCGTAGTATTGTATAAAAAAATCCATTTATAAGATCCATATATCAAATGTTATTATACAAGTTACATAGGAAGAAGTATCTAGATATAAGGATAAAATATAATAAATAAAACTGTTCCAACAAGTTCAATTAATGGCAATTTTGAATTTTATTTACACGAAAATATAATAATTTATTTGTTCCTACAATTTATTTGGAATTAGTATTGTTTGTAAGCCGGGGCGGCGTATGAGGCCTTGTAAGCCGGGGTGGAGTATCCGTACGCTGGTGCTGGGGTGGAGTATCCGTATGCTGGGGCAGCTGGGTATGCTGGAGCAGCTGGGTAAGCTGGTGCAGAGTAAGCCGGGGCAGAGTAAGCTGGCTTGTAGGCTGGGGCAGAGTAAGCCGGAGCGGAGTAAGCTGGCTTGTAGGCCGGGGCAGCGGAGTAGGCTGGTGCAGCTGGGTAAGCCGGGGCAGCTGAGTAGGCTGGGGCAGCTGGTGCCTTGTACGCGGGCTTGTAGGCCGGGGCGGAGCTGTAAGATGGGGTGCCTTCTTTCTTCACTTCGGCGACGAAACCGTTGTAGTCGTCAGCGGTGTATTCGACGATTCTCTTGGTGCCGTCAGGTTCGACCAGGCTGTAGGATCCCTTGACGTATCCGTTGCCGTCGCTGTATTCGGATTGACTCTTGATGTCGTAGGTGGCGTCATCGTGTACGCTGTATTCGAAGTTGTATGGGGCTGGGGCGTATGCGGGTTCAGCGGCGTAGGATTTGGGTGCGGAGTACGGGGCTGGTGCCGAGTAAGCAGCGGGTGCTGGGTAAGCAGCGGGCGCTGGGTAAGCAGCGGGAGCTGGGTACGCTGGGGGTGCGGCAAGGGCTGAGACCAGCACGCAAGCGAAGACGGTGACGGTCTGCAAAAAAAAAAAATATATTGATGTTATTATTATCAGTGAAGCGTTTGAATAACATAATCATATCTAGTTGTAATGTGTTGTGGTAGACGACGAAAACGAATAAACCGAGAAATATTCACAGAACAGTCGGGATCAATTGTAATAACGTAAAGTCGACAGTTGCATGTTATTGATACAGATAAATAATTAAGCTGCCGTAAAAGTAGACACAAGGTTAGAACACGTCTTATTTTAACCTTAAGTAATTGGACTACTTTCTCGCAGGCGTACAACTCAAAAACGTAACATTTACTACTTTACAATTAAATTTATTGCTAAGGTTTAATGACAATAAATTTGTGATTTAATCATTTGGATTTTAACTGTCGCGAAAACATTTCGCATTTAATGCATAAGTCAAATGCCTCATGAAGTTTTTTATTATTAATTGGATATCTTTTTATTAAACATTTAAAATTTAATATTTAATTTATTTTTAATAAAAGTTGATCTTATTTATTATAAGTGTATTACAGATACCAAAACTAAGCGGTGGATAATATTTTTTACAATATAGTTAATCGACCACAAAAAAATATAAAACTAAATATTCGTTTTTAAAAATGATTATGAAATTAAAAAAATTTGAAACTTGAGTTTTAAAAATGTTAACAGAAATAAACTTCTAACTCGTTATACGCTCAACGAATTTGATGAATTTTTGTACGCGTTCCGTGATGTATGATTGTATACGCGTGATACCGAAAATTTAAACATACTTTCATTTTAACACCGAAAAACTAGTTTAAAAATGCGTCTAATATAAAATGAGTACTTACTTTGAATGCCATTGTAAATAAATAAGTTTTTTTATTTTTTTTTTTTTTTTTTATAGTTGGTTTTAGTCACTGGATGTTGACTGAGTGTTGATGTTGGCTTTCGATGATCTGGTTTTTATACTTAAAGTCAGGCATTGAGTTTAACCCCCACTGACGCTACTAGTAAGTGAAAACGATGTCTGTGAACGTTCACCACGAATGCGTTCTCCCGGCACTACATCGATGCCCGATTACTCGATTAATGTTCATACACTAGGTACCCTATAACATTTTATTTTTTAATATTTACACTTTTTTATTGTTCATAGAACCATTATCGGATATACTTTTATAAACTGTGATAATTATACAATCGTGAATTACATTTTTAGCTATTTCTTATACTACTCGATCAATTGTAAAATTATTTAATGTGTTAATCGTCAATATTTTCTCATCGACCTTTCGTTACCATCACGGAAAACGTTAGGCTTCTGGATTACAAATGTGGGTGACTTTATATTGGAAATTGTTACACTGAACCGTAGTAACACTAGTTTTTTACCTATAAGTGTAACAATTTAAAATTTGATTTGAACACTTTATAAAAGTATACTTCAATATTTTCAATTATTATTACTTAATGAATTTTCTATTTCGAATACTTTGTGTAACTACACGTTATATAATACATTTTAGACCAACATATGAACTACCTTTCATATTTGGTTCATAATTCATTTGAAACATGATTCTTTTCATTTTATATCAAAGCTCAACCTTGTCGGACTCGTTTAACATATTTAAAACTATTAGTATTCATTAGTAACATCTAGTACTACCTATAGACTTAGTAATAAATTTTAAAATTTCAATTTACGGTTTCTGTATATACTATAAAGTTGAAAGTTATTCGTATGTTTTTATGGTAATGATTATAATCTATATAATAATAATAATAATAATTGATTATTAATTAATTATTATTATTATTATTATTATTTCGAGTAATAAATAATAGTAAATTAATCATTACATTGTAAGTTAAGTATAAATTAATTCTAATATATATGTTTTATTTTATATTTTTATTTGTCAAAAAGCTATATTTATGTAATTATTTAAAACATTTAACTATTTAAAAAATTAAAAATGTAATCAGTTACATTTTCAGTATACTGAAATCCATGACAAAAAGTGTCGAAAACAACTTCATATTCTCGATGTTTTTGCCACATTTTCAAAGCTCCGAAGTATATGTTTAGACAAAATAATTTATATCCTCGTTTTTTTTTCGAATGTATAGTTAACATTAAAATGACAGTATGTTATGTAGCAATCACTACAGTAACATTGAGATATTAAGATCAACAAGAAATTCGACTGATTACAATTAATTTGTCGTTTTCATATCATGTATATAATACATTTATACTAGGAATAAGAATTACGTCTAGTTTTTGATCGTATGAACAATGAATGTATTTATTGACCGCGTTTGTGACACAATAAATTATGCGGTACATAAATATATTTATATGCATAATTGATTCATTTTAACATTCGTTTAAATATTATAAGTTTATAACCTATGAGCAGTATTTTCGATGAATGTAAATAAATACAACAACATGCTGATATAGATATAGATATAATATGGAAAATACTACTCGAAATATTCAAGGTATATTATTTTAAGATAAATAATCAATATGTATCAATGACCTTCGCTCTGAAAATGTTTTGTTCCGAATGCAATGATTCATTATTGCTTTCAATTTCAAATTTATATTAATAGTATGTTTGTAACAAATGCCCCCTAGTGAGTATAGAGATTTTTACAAGGTTTAATTCGTATCCCGACCCAACCCTATGGTATTCCGGTCACTTGCAAGCCGCAGATTTTGTTCCAAGAGTTATGAGTTCTTAGGTATCAATTTTTTTTCTCTTGATAAAAAACGAATCAATAGGTTCCTTTAATTTTCTAATAAGATTTGATATTTGTCAACAAAAAATATTCGATATTATATATATATGTTCAGAATTCGCACAATATTATAATTATATATATACATATATATATATATATTTAAAAATAGTCAGATTCATTACGGGTGTAATATCTATTACTTAAGAATTACCATTTTTTTTAGTACTCATGCAACTTTTACACATTTACTATATTTTATAATATATAATTTATACAATATTGTTTAATTTAAAAATCTGTACTGATTTTGCGGGTACATTTTTTATTTTAATAATGACGAATGAACAGAAGTCACAATAGTCAACCCAACTTTTAGGTTCCGAGTACCTACCATGGAAAATTATTACTTTTAGACATGAAATAATAATGCATCATTATCATATGCTGATAATATAATAAATGAAACTAGTTACACTTTGTTTTATATAGCGAAAATTTAAAAAAGTTTAGCTTAATTAAAAAAAAATATAATTACCTAGGAGTTTATTTTTTTATTTTATTTTTTATCAAAATTAATTATAATAGTTATACGATTTTAGACAAATAGGCGAATATTCACAATAGTTTGCCGATTGGTTTAATGCATTTATTTCGTTCTTTGACTTTACGTTACCATTTTTTCTTTCTTTTTTTTTTTTTGTTATAGTAACCCAAACTGGTAAGAGGCTTATACAAAGAGCTTCAGAGTAGAGACCAATTTCCTATTATACTACTTTTAACTATCTTGTTTACATAAAAACAATTCAACGGTGTCTTTTTTTATGTTGTCCCAGGGCGGTAATGTGGTATTAAAGTTCAACCTCTGACACGTGCACTGACAGGTATTTACGTGTAGTTCGTCGTGTCGTAAATAGGAAACAATAACGATAACGAAATGACGATAACCTTAGATCTGCAACGCCTAATATGATGGATAATTTCATAAACTTTGACGTTGAAAAAAATGAATAGGTAATTCGTCGCGAATCAGTACACGAGACAAGATCTATAATGTAATAAAACTCATTTCCGACACGGCCATCCAACAGCTAACGTACGACAGCTCGTAAAACTGTGCGCTATACGAGTAGGTACCCATATAATAATTATATAATTATATAATTAAACAACAATTATTGTTTTATTACTTTGTCGGACCTTATTAAGCTGTCCGAGCATCCTAATGAGAGAATGCGTTGAATGTCGAAACTTTGTGTTGCCGAAAAAAATGTGAGACCTACTATATCGTTATATAGCTATGTTTAGACATGGGATACTGTATAACCAAAATTGTTTAAAAAAGTACCGGCGGCGAGTAAGTCATGTGTACTAACTGTTGGATTTAATCATTAGCTACCGTAATCTGTTCCCACTGCGAAATAGCATTTTGGCGATGCTATATAAGAATAAATAGTCAATGCACTCACGTACAATACAAATCAACATATGTTACAAAATCAATTCATTTTATTTACCTTTCTACATGATATTTTATGTGAATTTGAAAGCAAGCATTTTTAATGATGGGCAACAATATCGAAAATTCGATACGATATCGATACTGTTTTGTGTTGTACGATGTATTTGTATATCGAAATTTATACTTTATTTGTAGGTCTCAGTTAACATATACGATAAATTGTACTGTGCTGTATGTACGAAATGTCATCGTAACGAAGATCCGCTTAAATGATGGAAAAAAATTCAAATTTAAACCCAGAAGTATCAGTATTGGTGAAAAAATACTTGCCGGTAGTTACTACTAGTGTCCCAAGTGAAGGTCTGTTTAGTAAAGCTGGCAATTTAACTTCAAATAATAGAAGTAGACTACTCCAGATCGAGTTAACAATCTTCTTTATTTAAACTCGTATTATAAATCCACTAGAATATCTGACCATACTCTGATAAGAAATCTACATACATTTTCATTTTTGATTGAAAACAATAACCAAATAGTTGTAAATTTATTTAATAGAATACAGCTATCGGGTTTGAAAATTAAACGCATGAACGCATTAAACGCTATTTTTAATAAAATAGTTTTAATTTTTCATAACATTTATATTAACATTATATTTTTTTGTCTAAATATAATTAATTCTTTTTTTCTTATCTTCAACTAGGAAAAGCAAATTCTTGAATTAATAATGATTAATAAGTATCAACTAATTAAGTACTAAATATATAATATTTCAAATGTGTTTTTTCGAAATTTTCGATACGATATCGATATCGTACAACTTACGATATTAGTAAGTACGATATGCGATACGATATCGGAAAAATCGGAACTCAAATATTGATACACAAAATTATATCGATGCCCATCACTAAAAATTGTAGAAATATTGAAGATATTTGGAATATTCATGTCCGGTACACATCAATTGTAAGCCATAATATTTAATTGTACTACATTAATTATAACATCGAAAATATTATAATGTGTACTACATCGTCGTGATATCTTAGTTGTTATCACTAGGGCTGGGATTTCGATGCACTTTGCATTCTTTTCTGAAGCTTTCTGTACGATGCTCGCTTTGTTACAAATATGTTTTAGGAATTTTTAAATTAGAATAAGAAATTTAATTTTGCATTTTTTTGCATTTTATGACATTTTTTGATTTAAATGTCATTTTTCTCATTTTTAGAGCATTTTAAGGGTTTTTAAGTCATTTTTGGTGTTTTTTTAATTTAAAATTATAGATTATAGATTTTTTCTACTGACGGATTAGTGTTGTTGTGTAAGGTATACAATGTAAAAGTTACTGTTGAAAACCGTTTTACCATACAACAACATATATCAAGAAACAAACATACTAATGGAGTACAACGAAAAGAACAAATTGAAGAACAAGAAAAAAATATGTACCTATATTTACAAAAACTTATTGGGGAACAACATGAGGCACGCTCTCGTGATTTATTGTAACAATTAAGAATAATTTTTTATTTATTAATATATGAAGTATAATAAAATATTTATGTAAATGTAATTTAATTTTTTTTAAATTTTAAAGGCATTTTTTAATACATTTTTTGAGTTTTTTAAGTCATTTTTGCAATTTTTTAAGGTCAATTTTCGCGGTTTTTTAGAAAATTAAAATCCCAGCCCTAGTTATCACGAATGTTCGCATACAAAATATTTTATTGCAATTATCCGCATTTTCGATACCTATTACAATACGTACACTTTACTATTTAAATATTAACACATATTATAAGATTAATAATTTCTTAACAATGCTTATTCATATTTTTTTTCGTATACGTTTTTTTTTTCGCAATATAAAGGGTGTACGTGTGACAGTATTTGTTTCTCATAGAAAAAAAAAGTATTTCTGAGTTGCGACTTGATGACCTTTAGCCACGCCTAAGGGCCATAGATCTAACATGCGAGGGAAATGAAACAGGTGCCGAACACTCAAATACCGTACAACATTACGGTATATACTGTAATATAAGTAATACTGTATATAATAAACTTTTTAAAATTAATCATTTTGAAATCACATTTTAATTTTGATATTTTTTTAGTTACACATTACTCAATACATGCTTTGATTTGTATGTATTTTGTCCCGCAGGCATTGTTAATTATTTTATTGATTTACCAATAGACATAGATTGCTGAAATAGAACACGTTGGTATTTTTTGAAAGCTCCGTTCAACCGACTCAAGTTATCATAAACCACGTCATGGAGTAATAATCTATAATTAATTTTACTTGTTTGAAGTTCAATTATATAAATTGTTTTTCTGACTTGAATCATAAAATATAACGCCTATAGTCAGTTGACCAATGTATAGTCAACTATCACCACTATAGGCACTAGATAAAGTTGTATAATTTCTTTAATATAAAAACTAGAACAGTGACTAACAAACCCTTGAATCATTAGAAGTATAAATAATGAAATAATATAGTTATTATAATAACTCATAACAAATCTAAATATTGTGTAATTATATAATTACTCATAGCTAAAAAAAGAAATTCAGTAGTATACTTAGATCAAATATTTTGTCCTTCATCGTTTTGCTCTAACGGAATGATGTTGGTCGTGAATGTACAGGGAGTGAGACGCAACTCGAACTTTGTACAAATCATATAATTTTTGTGCAATTAAAAGCAATAATTGTATTTTGTAGAACAATTTCGAGTGAAGGTCAGAGAAAGAAATATACAAAATCAGTATTTTTTCATTAAATAATTTTACCCAAATGTTTTATGTAATAAACTATTTATATTTGTCATACAAAAATATTATTAATAATCTTATATAACCAAAAGTTATAGGTAATTTATATATTATTTATATATATTATTTATTATTTAATTTATTATTAAAAATATATATTTATATAATAACAAAAACTGCATTTATTTCAAACATTTGAGTTAAGATCTTTGAAATTATTATTAAAATACAATTTAATGTATTTAAATGAAATTTTAGCTTTTGTAATTACTATAACTTTTAATTACATGAACGAATTAAAATGTGTACCTAATAAATTCCTAATTTTACTTAACATTTTAGTTAAATTTTTCCCAAAAATAAATTCGTTTTTAGTTTTAATATTTTCATTTTATTAAAGAACTATACTTTGATTTATAACTCAATAACGTTTTTAATATTTCTGGTTTTTATTTTTAATTTTTAAATTAATTTATTTTAATATAAAATTAGCTCATTTACATCTGGTGTTCATTGAATATTTTTGATTAAAAAGTAATGGATTTTTAATTTTATCCAAAATATACTTCTATAGTATAATAAGTGAAATATTTTGTTATGCAGCGGAAATCAAAAATAAATATAATATTATTTTTAAAAATTAGGTACCGATCTAGATTGGAGATTCATTAATAGTAAATCACATTAAATCAATTATACTTGATAAAGACAAATTAATATTTAATCAAAAAAAAAAAAAAAACTGTTATTATTATATCGATGATCAAGTTATTCAGATTACAACTATACCATTTATATTACGTTTATAACAGATTTTGAATATTTCATTAAATGTATTCATTTATACAAATTTAAAAATTAACTAATGTAAAAACAACTGATAATCTAGAAGCGATTTTAGTTTTAGAAAAAAAGAAAAAAATTGATTGTATTTGATACAAATAACTTGTAGTAACATGAGCGGATCCAGGGATGGAACACTAGGGACAAGTCCGATGGAAAAAATAATATTAAAAATAAACTATACTTAAAAGAATTAAATAATAGATAAGAAAAATAAATATTAAACATTTTAGTACAATATTGTTACTTTTTTCTTTTTTTTTTTTTGCGAGGGAGAGTTATGCTCACTCCTAAGATAATTCTACATATTACTATGATCAGCTATATTATATCATTTATAGTATAAAATGCTCTAACCGTAAATTAATACTGGATCCGCCTTTGTGTTGTAGGGATATGTTAATCAATACTTCAAATCACTAATTAATAAAATAAAAATTATTGTGAATCATAGGACAATTATAATTATGCACCTAAATTATTAATAAAATAATGAAATTTGAATACATTTTATAAATCAAAATAATATTATCAAATATTCATCATACGAATAAAAAAATACTAAATTAAATAATAAAAAAATTAAATTTCATTTAATATCATTTTAGTTTTCAAATTTTTTTTTTAAGTCGAATATACACAAATATAGGTACATTTTTCCTTATCAAATACATTCATTGTTTTTTTTACAAAGTATAACCAATTATCGTTTTAACTAGTAAATCACATATTCTTAGGATTATTTTTAGATTTGAAAATGATTTTAATGTGTATGTAATGTTCGTTTACTATTTAATGTTAGCTAACATTAGAAAAATTAAAAAAGTTACACTTTTAGTGATCTAAATCTTGCAATACTCGTAGATCAAAAGGATATGTACTCATTTAATTTAGTTATTTTTTATGAAAGATACGGTGAATATACCCTCGTTAGATAATCTTTTGGTTTTTCAAGTTATATTAATAACGTTTAACAATAGTCAAATTGTATATATTTTTATACAAAAATTTAAAAATATAGATACATTTTATATTTTTAAATTCGAATTTCATTGATGTATTAATTTGTTAGAAATCGTAAAAAACACGTAAAGAATTTGTTATTAAAAAAATAATGAAGTATATTATAATAAGTTTACTGCAATATAGTTTTTACAGCATTTATTTTTCTTTGATTTCTTATTTAAAATACATTGAAAAACGAAAATAACAGTACAAATACCTAAAACAATTAAACTATAAATCATAAATAATATAGTCTTATCGGGACAACTATTAAATACACACGAAGTTCAAAGAGGTGATTTAATTACTAATATTTAATTATTGATTATTAGTTACTAGTGTTATATTTTTGACAATAATTACTGTCGATCGATCGCAATTAGTTTACGCAAATAGTAAACCTGTTTCATCATGGCCTACAGTCGATGTAGGCATTCGATATTACCTAGTACTCATTTAACTTCACTATTTTTAATAGCGTAAGTAATATTGTATAAATGAGTTGATTAAATTGAAGGCTTGGAATAACTAGTATACAAAATATAATGAGCCTTGAATTAAACACAGTCCAATTCAATTAATTCTAATTTAATAAGCTTTTATACTTAATATTACTATTATATTATTTTTATTACGCATTTCCACTTGGGTCAGTGATCAACCAGCATTGTGTTCACTGAAAATTATACAATACAATATTAGCCGAGCATTTCTCATAACAATCGATTTCTTAAATAGGTCTGTACAATGTGTATACGTACTCGTATAAACAATGTACTCGTGCAGATACGTACAATCGAGTAAAGATATTTTGTAATTATACATTTTTCAATATTTTTATATTTTTATTTTCACAAAAAAACAGTACCACAATTTTTATGATCATAAGTATGATTAATTTCTAGTGCCATCGAACAATTATGTTCAAACAAAATATACTTCGTTTTTAGTATGTCAGTTTTTATTAAGAAAAAGGTACGACTTATAAAATAAAATAAAATCCGTTTGAAGTTGAAGTATTTCGATATGCACCTTTGATACGTTCTACCTAACATCACGAGCTATATGAACTCTGGTATTACACTGAATATTAGTCCAGTTTAATTACTAATTTGATTTCTTAATACAAACCTCCTATTTGATATGAATAATTATATCTGCCATCAGCAATACATACTATATAATTTGTACGCGTAAAAAAAGATAACGTGTTCATAATATTCAGTACAACGTTCATTTTATAGAATAATTTTTAGAATGCGAATATGAGGGATAAGTAGAATAAAAACAAGTTTATTTTATTAACACATTGAAATTTTATTTACATAAAAATACAATAAATTATTTTTCCAGCTAATTGCTTCAAATTAGTATGCTGGGGCAGATGGGTAAACTGGAGCAGCTGGGTAAGTTGGGGCAGCTGGGTAAGCTGGTGTGGAGTAAGCCGGTGCAGAGTAAGCCGGGGCGGAGTAAGCTGGCTTGTAAGCTGGCTTGTAGGCTGGGGCAGAGTAAGCCGGAGCAGAGTAAGCTGGCTTGTAGGCTGGGGCAGCAGAGTAGGCTGGGGCAGCGGAGTAGGCTGGGGCAGCGGAGTAGGCTGGGGCAGCGGAGTAGGCTGGTGCAGCTGGGTAAGCCGGGGCAGCTGAGTAGGCTGAGGCAGCTGGTGCCTTGTACGCGGGCTTGTAGGCCGGGGCGGAGCTGTAAGATGGGGTGCCTTCTTTCTTCACTTCGGCGACGAAACCGTTGTAGTCGTCAGCGGTGTATTCGACGATTCTCTTGGTGCCGTCAGGTTCGACCAGGCTGTAGGATCCCTTGACGTATCCGTTGCCGTCGCTGTATTCGGATTGGCTCTTGATGTCGTAGGTGGCGTCATCGTGTACGCTGTATTCGAAGTTGTATGGGGCTGGGGCGTATGCGGGTTCAGCGGCGTAGGATTTGGGTGCGGAGTACGGGGCTGGTGCCGAGTAAGCAGCGGGCGCTGGGTACGCTGGGGGTGCGGCGAGAGCTGAGACCAGCACACAAGCGAATACGGCGACAGACTGTAAAATAATAAATTACATAATTAAAGCGTTTGTACAGTTTTGGATAATTAAAATATCATCTATAATTATAGATCTCATTTTGTCTCTTCGATGGACGAAGACATGATTGCGATCTAGTTGGGTATAGTGTGTGTATTATAAGTAATTCGTATTAAGTTATGAAACGGTTTTAAAATAAGTAGGTGCAAGGCCAGATCGAACCTTCCGTTAACCTTATAATTAATTGAATTACTTTCTCGTGGGTGCATTTGCCGGATTAACCGCTATCCTATAATGACGCCACACCGACTCACCCGAAAACCAATAGCTGTATCAAGTGTAATTATATACGACATAACTAAAAAAAACGTGATTATGTTAATTTACGGTTCGAATGTGGAGATCGCACTACATTTTTCTAGCATACTAGCACGTATCGAGACAAATGCAATTGGTTAAGATAAAAATTCGTGTTGACGTAATGTCGTGACGAACTTGTTACAAATTCGGACAAAAGTTTGAATTGTACCTGACGGGGTCGCGTTTTTTGACGAGTAAAATGTGGTTGAGAGTTGAAAAAAAAATCGAAACTACTAATACCCAACGAAGTTGTTGAACTTAACTGGTATGCGTACCTAAAGGATTGCCCGGGTTCAGCGCTGTATTCCGAGTACAACCAAAAAAACATGAACCCGCGTTATATTAATGTTAAATTTATACAGTGCCATGTGTACTTACTTTGAATGCCATTGTAAATAAATAAGTTTTTTTTTTTGCTTTTTGTGTGTTGAAGTCACCGAACGTTGTTGATTGAGTGTTGACTTCGATGAACGGTATCGGCTTTATATAGGTACGTTTAATCCGCTGCCGCCGACGACGACAACAGCTGAGTTCTCGCCCCATCCGGGCTCAAGGGCACGCTACCGTTCACGTGTGCCTACGTGCCGCGCGAGGGCGTACCCGGTGCAGCCGGTGAGTTGCGCGACACCGCCACGGCGAGGGGATTCGAGGGTCTCCTCCGGGCGAAATTTTATCGAAACGGCGACACCAAAATCAGGTTATTATACCACACACACGCGCGCGCGCGTGCACGTTATTATTATTTATTCGCGTCAAATTGGGCCGAATCGTTACAATAATAATATAATAACGTGCACCTTATACGCATATTGATTAACG
>NW_020272949.1:424675-472957 GCF_003268045.1 Sipha flava | reverse complement strand
GTGTGTGTGTGTGTGTGTGTGTGTGTGTGTGTGTGTGTGTGTGTGTGTTTGTGTGTGTGTGTGTGTGTATGTGTGTAGTGTGTAACTGGTCCGATTAGCCAACGATGACGACGGTGAGTACAGTATAACATAATAATAACGTATCTATAATTCATTATTATATAGATACGCGCGCGCATTATGCCTCATTACTTTTGACGAATATCATACTATTCCCATGGAACAAGGTTAGTCTGAAGAAGAAAAAATGAATTATGAAAAAAATTTAAAAACGCACACAAATTGTCTCGTTTATTGTACGCGCGTTACCGCCGCTCAAGGATACCGATGCGTCGTCCTGAAACTAAATATCAAAGTCGCGCGTATATATGTGTACAGTCATCGGATACCAAAAACGAGTGACTTTGTTTCGTTTAATATACTTTTCTTTTCGTTTCGGAACCCGTTTGAGTTACAAAAATTATCGACTCTGTTTCGTTTAAGTAACGTTAATTTTAATTTCTGAACCGGTTTGGATTCGAAGAAATGTGTACTTTTATTTCTTAATAAAACACCGTGTCTTAACGCCCCGCAATCCGACCAATCGTTTGGAATCGGTCTTCGCAGTTACTTTTTCCGAGTTGAACAACTAGATTTTTACGTACGAACGATCGAACGTGATAGCAGAATGTCTGAAGTATCTGTACGTGATTTGTTTCGTACGAGTATCGAAGCTATGTAGTTCATCTTGATAAGTAATAACGATAATATGGTGTTTAAAACACCGCAACTCGCATGTACGAAATAATATTGTTGTTATATTTATATAATATAATATTTATATATATTATAAGCGCAATCGTGCGCGCGACGCAAAAAATGCACCCGCAGCTAACTTATTTCGCACCGAAAGTAACTAGTTAAAGTTACCAAATCGACGTGAGTCGTACTCGAGCCTCGGTTACCAAAATAGTTGGGCAATTCGTCCGGGCTTGCTCGGTACGTACATGGTGTGAGAGACAGAGGGAGTTGTACTATCGTATACGCGTCGTCTCCGAAAGGGTAAATCATACATTATACCAAATGTCGTGCGCGCGTTTGGCGTTTGATCTACCGCCAATACAAGTGGATCAGTATGGCTACTGAATCGTATTGCATCAGATGTATTAAAAAAACCAAAATATGTAAATATATATGTAATAAAAAATTGTTTTATATGCGTTACTAAAATGAAAAAATGGAATATAAAACAATTAAAAAAAAAAATTAAGACACTTGAATTGAAATTATTATGAAATTTAACCTAATTCATCTTGATAGCAATGAGATACCATATACATGCTCAAATTTTCAAAGTTAAATGATCTACGGTTTGGTCGTAACACAGATTTGTACCGACTTAAGAAGAGCTTGACTTCAACAGAGGTAATGAGTGAAAATTTCATATTTCCAATGTTTAAAGGAGAGAGCACATTCTGCAATATTACCCCATTCATTCCGCAATGAATATGTTTAATTAATTTTAGGCAGTTTAAACCAAGATTTTGTTTAATACACTGTACATTTTTTTTTTTTATTACAACTTCCAATGGTCTTTGTACTTGTTCTATTCATTGTACAGCTTCTTTTACTAATTCTAAACTTTGAACTTAAGTTATTTTTCTTGCCGAACATATTAAAACATAAAAATATCGAACATATATCGACGTACATTAAATTTAACAATTGGTATTATTTTGTTTACGAAATTTTGGAAACATAGGAAATTGTCTGTATTGAATTATTAATAAATGATAAATGTACAAATTTTCAAAATATGTAAGAAAAATAGAATTATTGATAAATATGTAAAAATATGTTCTTATGGTAAAATATGTAAAAATATTTAAATAAAATATAGTTAATTTCATTGGAAATCGATTGAAACGAATTTATCACTTAACTAGATTAATTTATCAAGTCACAGTAAAAATATTTTACTATTTAAATAGTATCAAGTAATACAATAGTTGAAAATAAAATAAAAATGCATATTATAACTTATTAATAAATGTTAAAAATATGAACAAAATAATATCAACATAAGTCGATCATCTTATAAAAGCAATCAAAATAAAGTATCATCTATGTTTAGAAATAACAAAGTATTGAACACATAAACAATTATATTTATTTTTTTTATAAGTATTATATTTAATTAATTGAATAATTAAAAAAAAATACAAAGTATTTTAAAAACTAATATATATATATATATATATATATATATTAACATTGCACATAATTCCATCATTATATTATGCATATAGTAATATAAAATATAGTAACAAAATATTTAATGTATCGAAACATACGAGTATCTTAATGAATTTATTTAATAAATTATTGATAGGAAAAAATGTGATGTATTACTTAGTAATAATTTAGTATACGTACATCGATAGTTTAGAGAAAATTTAAAAAAAAGTATTGAATACACATAAATTTATTTTTATAAATACGATAGAACACATAACCTTTTAAGTATATATGTGTACTTATGACAGTTAAACATTTTATTACAATACATAATTTTTCAATATTATATTATTTTATTATTTATGAACTTACATTTGTCTGATTAAAAATACATACGTATAAAATTATAAGGCTGTTTTACATCAATTATTCAAGGTTTAGAATAATAATTAAAGATAAAACCTAGTTTTTTTTATAAAGTATACATTATAAATTGACAATTTATTTTAGTTGATAGGTTTTACATATCGAATACAATTTAATATGTCGTCACATCTTTCCCTGCTGTTTTTTGTGTCTCTTTATTTGTATGATACATAATGAGCCCCATGGCATCCATATTCATACAATTGGGTAATTTTGTGAAATTAATAAGACCACTAAAGGAAAGTTACTTATCAAACAGACTGATTTTAGTAGGAATATCTTTAAAAACGATTGATAAATCAAATTGAATTTTACTTTTTCCATATTGAACTGGTTCAATTAATAAATAGATACTGGAAATATATTTCGGATTTACAGGCGAAGTACATTGAATGCACTTTTTATTCTCATCAAATGTACTTTTCAGAACATGCTGCATAAAATTAGAACTTTCTTTCGTAAATGTCCTGTAATAGTTATATATCATTTTATTTGGCAATAACTACAAAATAAATATTCTTTTACTTCTGTACATGAAGGAAATTTTTTAAACAATTGTTGGTACATGTAATGGACCTTACAGGAAAAATGTATTATAATTAGCCCATCTGGCATTTCATTGAATCGTTTTTTCTTTGAAATTATAGTCTTTAAAATATATGCTTGTTTTTTATACGTTTGTGAAGTTATGCTATCTCTAATTGCATCCATAAACAATTTAAATAGTATGTTTGAACTATTGATATTAAGCCATTCAGCATAAATGTCACTATCAACATAAGAGCTACACATTATTTGCACTATGTTTTTAAATGTGCATGTATATGTGACGTTATACAATTTATTATCGACTTCAATACTTCTTAAATCTAATAAACTTCCATTTTTTAGAAGTCCATCGTTCTAATTTTCATATTGCTGGTATCGTTTGAGTATAATATAGTTGGATCCTTATCTATATACGTCCCATTTCTTTTTTTCTAACCAATTTGATACCCCAATAATTTCTAATTCTCAAGTACACATAATAAAAAAACAGTAGGATCATTATACGGTGTATCTATTAAGTTTTTTTTCTACTGATAAATATTTTGATTGTACTGTTTTATTTTCATTTGCTTTTGATTCGTTTTTATCCAGATCTTTAAATTCCAATGTTTGTTGAACTTTATTTTTATCATTCTTAATTATATTTATTGATCTGATACTGTTTATTTCTTCATCACTTGATGATTTTTCATATTGAACTGTTTATTTATCTGCTAAAATATTCATTGAACCAAATGTGAAATTGATGTGTATTTTTAAAAATTTGTCAAGTCGAAGTGGTAATAGCTTATGTTTAAATATAATGGTTTTCAAATCCTTGAATAAACTTTCTGAAATACAGCTAGTTTTCATTAAATTTCCATACTTGAAATTTGAATAGTATTTCAAGTTTCTTTTTTATTCTTCAGAAAATAAATATTTACCATTGTATGTACCAAAGAAATATTGTTTTTTTAATACATATATATATATATATATATATATATACCTATATTGTTATTTTGTATCTTGTATTAAATTATTATTATTTAAGGATTACCTTTTGTTAACCAATTTTTTTTGTTTTATTATATTATTATATTAGTTTCATAATTTTGCATGTAATTTCAAATAATATAGCACTTGAAGGTCCAACCATATCTTTTTGCGGATACCTACAGTTTATTATTATATTGGAAATATTTTTGTTTAATGAATGTATTATTGCTTGAATAGTTTCTTGTATTATGAGTGTAGTGAATTTATTACTGCTTATAAGTTTATTTTTAAAATATTTACTGTTTTGTGTTTAAGAATGGATGTATATACATTTTTCAACATCAAGAGGAATCATTTTGTATCTGTATATTTTGTATCCAATTTATTAATATTATATAAATTTTATTAATATTTTATTTTATGTTATGAATGTGGTAGTTTATTATATTGTACATGTAATTTTAAGTATGGAGTCCCATTTCGTATTCATATTTTAATAATATTTTCTTTTATGTATGATTTCTTTCGAATTTTTTTTCAGTTTATTCATTTTCTTCGTATAAATTATAGTTGGGTTGAATTATTATTATTATTATTTATAGTATCTAAAGTTTTTTCTATGAACTTCATTCATGGAAATGATAATAATTGCATTAAATTTATTTACTGGAACTGTTTCAGAAATATTAATTTTTAATTTTTTTCACTGTATTATTATATATATTATAGACACACTATATTCTGCTTTAAGTTATAAAATTAACTACCTACGTCGCCGTTGAAAAAAGGTTAAAGCTTTAAGGCTATAACGATAAAGTCACTAAGAATAATACAAGAATGGATTTTCGAAAACACACATTGACCGAGAAACCCAGTGTCATTAGATTTCAGAATCGCCCAGTACATGATATACTATAACCTACATAGGTACTAGTTGATATGAAACTAAAACGATATGAATGTCACAATGTTCGTAAGGATATGCGTATGTGTGTGGTATGGTGTGTGTTTGTGTGTAGGTGTATGTATGCGAGCGCAGTTCATTTATCTTACGGACTGTGAACCTTTCACGATTTTGAAATTTCCGCGGGACAATATTTTATCATAATAAGCGATTTATATAAATCTGTACCTAATTGCAATTTCGGTTATATTTCAATTTACGGTTATATTCAATACATACATCACGTGCCTATACAATATATTTTATAAATAATACATCTAAAATACGCAAATGGTGCTAATTCCCAAGTTTAAGCCATTTTTGTTTTATTTTATTGAATTACCGATAAAAACAAAATGGAAAATCACCATTAAATTAGTTATACCTACTATACCCACATTATTCTACAATTTATTCAAATATATATTTAAAGTTAATAATAAAATACTCTGAATAATTAAATTTTAACTATAATTTTGTTATTAATAAGAAAAAAATATAATTAAATGGTTTTCATATAAGAGTAATTTGATTTTAGCGTTTCATTACTCCTCAAAACAGGATATATTTACACGTTTTATATATATATATATATATATATATATTTTGTATAATTTAAAAACATTTATTTACAAATAATTTAAATCGCTTTACAGCATATACATAAATCATTTTTATATTATTGTAAAACACAGCGATGATGAAAAAAATCGAAATCAGTAGTTGTCACATACTATTTTATGATATTGAAGTTATCGAAAATCAACATATTTTTTTTTTTTATGTTTTTATTAACAAAACTATTTTTCAATCAAAAGGTATAAAAATAAATCTAATATTTGAATAGAATATTTCTTATGACTATCGTTGTGATATTGGTAAATTATCAGTATAAATATGCACCACTAAGATACATATTTATCATAAATAAAAACAATTAATTGTTCATGCTTTTTATTTTATTTTTTTTTTCGATAACTAATTATATTTCATGTTTGACCACTCAACTCGTATATGTTGTGATAGAATTTTGTTGGACTATGGATCCTAATAACATAAAACCACGCAGGTACGACCGTGGCCATACATTTAAGGTCATTTTTTAAATAATTATTTTCTCTGCTAATGATATTTAACTATCATTTAATTTTTATTTAATTAGGGTGTACAGTATTTTTTATAATCTTGAAGATATTTACTTTTTAAATAGAATCATATTCCTTTATAAATATCTTAATCAATATATTTTAAACAATAGAATATCTCAATATAGAATACTGAATTATTATAATTAGTTTTTATAAGTATTTAGATTTGAAATTAAGGGAATAGTGCCCTTATAATTTAAATATTTATTCTCTGTCATTTCAATCCGGTGATACCCGATTGAGCACGGTCGTTATCGGCCGACCTTTTTGACGAACCTATTGAGCATGGTAAAAAAAAATATTATGTACAACGTTGTCAGATTGAAAACTATTATGCTGGCAATACATTAGCGTTATTTTACCACGTCGTAATTTTACTGCACGTTTTGTTAAAGTACATTAAAATGAATAGAGCACAACACACGAATGTCGCGCAGTAAAATTATGGCGCGATATTTCGAAAACTGTCGCGTGCACCTTGACTTTACCGTGCGTTAAAAATACTGCTACAAAGATTTATCGTGAGTACTCTGAATTTAAAAATGCTGACAACCTACTTAAATACTTATTGAAAGTTGGAAATAAGTATTTAGGAAAAAAATTTAATTTTTTACCTTTTTCATGACAATTGTATGAGTGCTATTTTTTAGAAAAAAAAAATATGTAGTTATAACATGTGATTAAAATCCAATAAAAGATTTTTAATTATAAATAATTATATTCAAATGTATTTTATTTTATAATAATAATATGGACGCACCGAGCTCTATACACCAACAACATAAAAAATGTGAAAAAAAAGGTGTCTTGTCATTTTTCTATTGGAGAGTTATTTCTTTTAGGAAATCTGAATCGTAAATATTTTAAATTATGAAATAATCATTACAAATTTAAAATTGAATTACATAATAATTATAAAAAAATCTTGAATGCACAGTAATTCGGTGCACTAAATAATATTCTATGGTACAAAGCGGCAACGTCGCACCCATTTTCGTGCTTAATCGTGTGGTTTTTGGGTTTCAATCTACTCATCAAAACTACATAATTTATACTTTTTATAAAATAACTAGTTCGATGATCAATTTTTATAATTTTATATTTTCAGAAATATACATTTTGTATCTCAATTATAAATAAATAAAGAAATCTGTAAAATAAAAATGTAATAAATAAAATAAACAAATAAAATAAAATAAAACCTATCCTATAAAATAATACTTGAAAATCATAATAAAATTGAGAAAATGATACAAAAAATTAAAATAGTATGTACATTTATTTTAAAAATAAATTAAATATATTTTTTTTTTTTTAACTTTTATTGGAAAATTTACAATCTGTAATATTAGTTACAATAAGCAAATGAGCTGGTATTTTTTTATTAAACAGGTTGACATGAAAGCGTGAGAGGAGTAGTTACCCATTAGTAACACTCGATGTGAAATTTATTAGGCTATTTTACATATATACAGTATAATATACTAAAAAAACTTTAGCATAAATATATATTATATACTTATGCTAAAGTTTTTTTTTTTTTACATTATATAATTATTTAAGTATTTAAGAAACAATTTAGATAACTAAGTTGCGACACCAGCACCTCTTTAATCTTCTCGGGGGATTACCAGAGATGTTTGCGGAGTTAAGGGCAAAAATAAGAGGATTTGGGTGGTTTTTGAGGCGAGAGCGGTACCGCTTGTAGAAGGATGAGGCCACTTCGGCTATAGTTGGTAGTCCAAGATCTGCGTGTAGAGTATGGTTTGTGACATAGAAGAAAGCGTTGATGATTATACGAAGTGATATTGATTGGAACGTTTGTATTTTATAAATGTTCGATTTCTTAGCTGTTCCCAATAACTGGATACCATAAGCCCAAGCGGGTTTCAGGAGGGTTTTGTAAAGCAATAGTTTATTATTAAGGTTTAGTTTGGATTGTTTGCCTAATAGTGGGTAGAGACATTTTCGTCTGGAGTTAAGTAATAGGCTTTTTTGTTTAATATGGTCGGCCCAAGTTAAGCGTTTGTCTAAGAGTAGATCTAGGTATTTAACTTTGGTAACTGGTGGTATCATTTTGTTTATCAAGTAGACCGATGGAATTACGCTATCTGAGGGTAGAGGTTATATGTGAGGACTTGTCATTGTTTATTTTTATTTTCCATTTTAAATACCATACTTCCATGTCATTAAGATGGTTTTGTAGATGATGGCAGGTGGCAAGAAGGTTTTCATTAGAAGTGAAAATGATTTTGTCGTCTGCGAATTCAGCTACTAAGGTATAAAGAAAAATTGGTTGGTCTGCGGCGTATATGTTGTAAAGAATTGGAGACGAAATGGCACCTTGAGGTACGCCAGCTGGGATGGGTGCTAGGTTTGAGAAATCTGAGCCTACATTAGTCACAAAATGGCGATTTTCCAGTTAGGATTTGAAGATAAAAAGGTTAGGTTTCCCTATGGGCCCATCCACCCCTGTGTATCACTTCTAAACATTTTTTGCCACATGCCCAATTCATTTACGTTACTCGTTTTATCTATGTTTATAGAAAATCGATAGTACCAGTCAAATTATTATAATATTAATAATTAAATTAATAATAAACACCTGCTGAAAAAATTATTTTATGTATTTAATTAATCAAAAAGAAGTGCACAAAATAAAATAAAATTTATAAATTCTTAATTTAGAATCTCTTGTTAATAGTTGAAGATATATACATATTTGTTTTTGTCTATATCTTGTCTAAAACTATTATAGCTTATAAACTTTCATGTTCCTCAATTGCATTCAAATTTTATTTTAAGTTTAAAATTCCTTTTCATCGCACATCATATGGAATTAATAATCCGATTGTTTGAATATCCAAAGAATGTGATAATTTTAAAAATTTTGATTAATTTACCTAATAAAAGTGATTTGTATCATTTCAATCCTTCTTTTTCATTCGATATAAATTACTAAATTTATATCTTATGATATAAGATGGGCTTAATATAAGTGGGCAACCGGCGGCCCGCAGGTCGCATCCGGCCCGTACTATATTTTCATATTACATCATACAATTTTAAAGTTTATCGTCTATACCAGTGGTTCCCAACCCGTATGCCGCGGCACATTGTTGTACCGCGAGCGCCCTTTAAATGTGCCGCGATAAATCTATAAATTGTTTTATAAGTATGTATTTATCAGCTTATTATTGATATTCGAGATGAAAACTGATCGAACTAATTGTAGATAAATATAATATTATTTATTGTAAATATGCCCGTCGCAGCCGTCTCGATCGATCGAATGTATTAATATATTTCACAATAAATAACCCTCTAATAGAGTAGACTGTAAATCGTATACATATACGATATATATATATATATATATATATATATATATATATATATGTTACGGGTAAAGTATACGATTTGGGCATTTTATACATTATCCAGATCAGTGGCGCCGAGACAGTATTAAAATAGTCGGGCAAACTTTCCAAAATAGGCAATACACCCACCACGTACCCAAAAGAAAATGCTCTGCCCCCCCCCCCCCCCCCCCCCCCAATTGCCCCCCCCCCCCCCCCCTATACCCCCTTAATAATATTCCTCTATTTACAACAACACACATTTTTATATATTTCATTAAAAATTATTTAAATACATTATAAAAATTAATAATATAGGTACACATAACTTGAAACTGTTGTAATACCATAATAATGTAAGTTACTAATAATGAATAATAGAATTTCACAAATAAAATATTAGTAGTATTAGTTATTAATTAGGTATAACATAATAAAATAGATAATAAATAAAATAATTTTAACTTTTAAATAAATAATTTTTAATTATCACAGTAAAAAGTAAAATATTCACTAAAAAAAAATTAACAAAAAATAACTAGATTATTTTAGTATTTTAATTTTTTATTTAAAACTGTAGATTTTGTCGCAAAGTTGTCTATTATTGTTTCTGAATCTAACTGTATATCAGCTTCACAGGTGATACGCATCAGATCTTCCAATCTATCTTCCCCCATTGTGCTTCTTAAACGAGTTTTTATTAATTTTAATTTGGAAAAAGATCTCTCTGGGGAACAGCTTGATACTGGAATAGTTACTCCAATTTTTATAAGCATAAATAAACTTGGGAAAATAGAGTTTAGACTAGCTTTACAGAAATCTTGAAAAACACACACTAAACTTGATGAATTTTGCCACGTTTTTAATTGTAGTATTGTCACTGTTTGAATCGTTAGAGCTCAAACTTGAAATGTTATAATTCAAATTAGGATGCAGATGCAATGGCAATGTTTCATTAATAATAAATCACAATTTATAAACTGTTCATACTCCCTACAGACATCTTCTAACTTTAATAATGTATTATACACCAAACAAACAGCCTTAAATGCATCTATAGGAATGCTTTTAAGGTTTTTTTTTAATTCTTTTATACGTTTGGTTGATAATAAAGCAAAATCTTTCATTACTTCAATAGTTTTATCTGTAAATCTTTGACTAATTTGTGTTTTAATAATATCTAATGCTACAAAATAAGTATCTACCTTAAACTTTTGAATAGTATTTTGTTCAACTTCATCACTACATAATTCACCAGCCATTTTTCTAACTCTACGTTTTCTTGTTGTCTGCAATGGCTCAAATTCTTCATTCTCATATTTATCATAAAATTCTTTAGCTAATATCAAAATATTTTCAAATGTTTCTTCAGTTCTCAGTGCCACTATGGAATCTTTAGCACTATTAACTAAATACATCACTGCTAAAATATCTATGTCACGAGCTTGTAATGTACGGGTTAATGGTTCAAGTATTTCAAAATTTTTTTTAAAACTAAGAGCTGTCATTAAAAACTTATAAGAAGTCAAGTAGCTAAGCAGTCTATAACAATCAGCACCAAGTTTGAAATCCGATCCTCCATCTCTATTTCTTACTTCTTCTATCGTTTGATAAACTGCATCGTAAACATCAAGTACGGTATTTAAGGCATATGCATGTGACATCCAACGAGTAGTGTTTACACGTTTCACAGATCTAATTGGTTGTTTTGGATACAGTTCTAGTTGTTTTTCTCTAAAAAAAACTGATCGTGCTTTACTTCCAGTGATAAAAGTAAATATTTTTTCTACATTTCCAAATAGATCCACTGCATTTGAACAAGATCCTACTGCCTGACTAGCTATTAGGTTTAACCTATGAGCAGAACACCAAATAAATAGGGCTTGAGGATTTTGTTCAAGTATTTTATATTGAAGCCCATTGTACTGCCCACTCATGTTTGCAGCCCCATCATACGATATATATAGATACATACGACATATAGTTTTAATCAAGGCTTTGCACTCGAATAATTTTTTCGGACTTCGGGTTTCGGGTGTTCAAACACCACAATACAACATTTAATCAAACGTTTGGGTGTTAATATTAATTATTCGGGTTAATATTGGTTAATACAGGTGTTAAGTAGTCAAAAAAAAAATATTATTTTTCATTAGTGGAGGGTGGTAGGGAGGCTGAGCCCCCTCCATTAATGAAATATTTATATTTTTTGTTACCTCCCTATGTAATAAAATATCAATTTCTTATAAAACTGTGTAACAGTTTTTTAGACCAAACTATCATTAAGTTAATTTCAAGCAAAGGTGTAACTACGATTAATTTTCGGGGAAGAAGGGGTTATTTTATATGTGTATGAAGCTTATAAATTATAATATCTATTAAAATTAAAAATACTAACACTATGTCCTACTCCTAGTTAATGCGGGCATATCGTATGCGACAAAAAACAAACTATTTTGTATTCTGCGTTAGTGTTTGTGGCATAGATGGAAATCGGGGGGGGGCTGGAGGAGGCTAAGCCCCCTAGAAATATAAAGTACAGGTCTTAGTCCCCTAAGCCCTAAAAATTTTGAAGTGACTAAAAATACAATAATTATTATAATTGTAAAATGCATTTTTAATAACTGAATTAAAAATAAATATTCCATGATAAAATAAATTAAATCATATTTGTAAGATTTTTCAAGCTTCTTGTAATGACTTGAAACGATCTCAATTAATGAAATATTAATAATATGTAATAATACCCGTATAGGTTGTTTAATTTAATTAATTAATAATTTCTGTTTAGAATACCTACTCCAAAAATGTTTAAGATAAGGCACCTAATTGTTTTTTTGTTTAAATTGTTGATTAAAAATGTCAAATTGTCAAACTTTGTAAATTGCCTTTTTGAAATAAAAAATTGCGCACAGTGATATCTATAGGTGTAATAAATAAATAATTCTCATGTAATGTTTGTTGTGCGTGCACAGTGTGCACTGCACACACTAAAAACGCACTAGCTAGGACATAGCGTAATACAAAAATAATAAAAATTTGTACTTATGAATGTAATTACATGTGTACTACAAGCCATACACTGAACAAATACGAATAACGCAAACAACAATATGGGTAATCATACGCGAGACATCAGTTCTATTTCAGACTTACAGTATTGCAATAAATAACGACTCAGTGATTCGTAGAAGACCTATTACCTATTAAATTATAATAATACGACGTATCCATTTGGGATAATTTTAAAAATAGTATCCCGGTTGTTTACACTTGAACATTCAACATACCATACCATTCATGTACAACTGTCAATATGATATATTACCATTGTCTTTATTTAGATAAATTTAGATTAATTAACAATTTTGTATATTATTTGTGAAATTATTTCTGTGAATAATAATTTTACTATTAAACAACTAATGACAAATTAGAAATAACTACAAAAATACATACAAAATAATATATCACATAAAGATGGTAAAATAAAAAATCATTCGGGTTATATGGGTTTTGGGTGTTTGATTTTTTAAGGGTTTTTAGGGGTGTTACGGGTTCGGGTTAATTTGGGTGTAAAACTCTGGTTTTAATTATTAATACGAAATACGTGTATTGAAATATTAAACCTCTAAAATGTATTATCGGTATTCGTATACCATCGTTTATAAAATTAATAAAATAAAAATATAATAATAATAATAAACCTATAACCTTTTTTTTGTTATTTTTATTTAGTTTTGCATAGGTGATGTTTTTTTAAGTACAATTTTTTTAATTCTATTTCTATTTCTGACTACATCGAAAATTTGTATTATTTATATTAAAATTTTCAAGTTTCGTAAAAAAGTGAGCTCAATGGGATATTATTTTATATTTTTTACATTTCACTTGGTCAAAAAAAATAAGAAAGTGGCACTTTTTCAGTTTTATAGTTAATTTTTTATTATAAGTATTAGAAATAAATAAAAAAAATTGTATACCTAAAATAAAATAAACGATCGCTACATGCAATTTTAAGACATTTTTTTAGTAAATTCTTTGCCTCATTAGATACTAGAGCGTCTCATTAACACGTATATTGGTACGTATACACGATTTTACGCCGTATATCCGTCTGCAGATTTTCGATTTTTGGCGTAAACCTAATATAAAATATTATTTTACGGGTATACGCTCCTAATATAACTCGTAAACCAAATAAAACTTATTTAATAGTTCATTGGAAAAAATTTTATGAACTATGAAGTTGAATGAAATATTTATATTTTGAAGATTACAGTATACAATTTACAGTTTAATGTATTTTAAATTCAATTTAGTAAATAATATTTTGAAAAATAAATGTTATTAAATATAATATGGAATATGGACTTTAAGATCATGGTTCATAAATCTGCAAATATTAATTTATAACGTGTGGCAAATGTGATGTTATATTTTGTAGTCTTATTAGAAGTAACAAACATGTAATTTATTCGAGTTAGAGAGAAAAAAATTGTCAAGTGAAGCGAGAACATTTTCTTAGGATTAATATATATATATATATATTTTAGTAGTGCGTTTATCCATAAATATATTTACCAATACACCACTGCTCATGAACAAGTATTTTGATATGTTATAAAATAAAATATTTTAGTAGAATAATATACCGTTTTAACAATTTCTAAAATTATCGAACAATGCAATTGTCAAAATCTTATCAAACATGTAGTATTTTAATAAGACAATTTCAAATAAATATTGAAGAAAATATTAAATGGTCTCATTCTGAATCATAAAAGTTAAAATAATGAATTCTAATTAAAAATTTAAATTTTTGATTGGATAAATAATTAATTTCATTTTTCTTCGAGTGCGAGAAAAACTATGAGTACCTATATGAGTGGCTTAAGCTATTCAAAATAAAATACATTTAACTGTATTCATTGAATCTGTGTTGTTTTTAAATTAATTTTCGTTACACAATATGTTACGATTTGTCATTTGAACATAAGTGAATGTTACACATGAATTAATTAATTGTACGAAGGACGGGATTGAAAAAACCTACCAGTGTAGGAACTTTGACATTGTTGAAATTATTATTTTACTTTTGTCACTGTAATGTAGATCAATGTTTCAGTCTACTGGTTGTTAACCACTAAAGTAGGTGTGTTAGGAGAAGCGTATTCTTTTATAATGATAGCGATTATCATTGCACACAAACGATTACGAGTGGTTTGTGTTTATTGATCTTAAGTTTTTTGAAAACAAAATATAATAACTCATTGTTTTTCAAAAGTAAACAATGAGATTCACAAAGCAAAAATGTACATATTGTACTGGAATTATGATCCTTTGTGTTACAACAATATTGCATTATTTTTCACGAAATCGTCCTGAAATAACAAAAATATCAAACATAATCCATCGGAGAACCTTTTTGAAGTGTTCGGCCGTGATCCAAATACGTTTGACAACCTCCTCGGGGCGCCCAGACTAAACGAACTACATAATATAATTAAAAGTGTTTATTATTTAATATTATGTAATGATTATCATTATTACATAAGCACACATCAATATGATTTATTTTAAAAACTATTATGTATATAGTATATATTTTATTATGTTAATTTGATCACTTACGTCAGTTTAATAGTTACTGTTGCCAATATTTTGCTTGATAAAAAATAAAAAATAAAAATAAATTGACACCTAAAATCATTATACTTATTAATATTAGACAAGCAAAATGTAATTAGCTATTTCATTCAAAAGAAAAGTTTATTAAAAATAAATGTAGGCCGTAGTAAGACAAATAAAACGTAATAACATTATGTGTATCTTTATTTATTTTATTAATTTTAAATTATATTTTTTAATTACTCTTCTTGAGCAAATCTTTTTTTGGACTTCAAGGTATTTTAAATTTTAAATCGAATTAAATTTATATTATGGTTATAAAAAAAATTTTAAAAATCCACTTTATCTTTAAATTATCTTTAATATATAACTTTAATATTAAGTTATCTTTAAATTCAAAAACTAAGTCGATAAAATAATTATTTACGGAAATCATATATTCTCAAGTGGGTGAGAAATCAGTGGTAGAACTTGGCGAGGATTAGGAGGATAATGGCTTTTGTTTTAAATAAAAAGAAACAATATGCCTATATTTGTTTTCCGTTTACGTGTATTTGCTAATACGTAAATCCTACTAGTAACCTCAAAGCACAAGAACAAAAATACACAAGGATCCATTTCAGCGATGACCACAGATTCACAGTATGCATGTATCAGTATGATGTAACAGATGATCAGATAAATCTGGATCGATTAGATTGAATAATTAATTTACAATGCGTTATAAAATACAATAATTACTATAAGTGAAAACGAATTTTAAACTGTTTCGACCAAACGTATAATTATTATTCTTTTTGTCCGTAGGTATTCGAGTTTATGCACCTAGGTCACTGCTATGTGGAGTACAACATCACGCCCACCTGCATACGGATGAACACGTAATAGATTTTCGAAAACTACATAAGGTAGGTAGGCACTTAATAATCTATATTACACGTTAATGCGACCGCAGACGAAATCCGCGATAGCTATTTATCTGGCAAACTGGTTTGCATTCAATACCCGATAGACGGTCTAATTATATCGTTGCATCAATGCAAAAAATCAATTCGAGATTTATGGATTGCATTGGAAAATGTACAGCCACGGCGGCGGTGCCGCGATTGTTTTTTTGTTGATCTGCGGCACATGTGGTTTGCAAAATGTATTCAAGATTGAATAATAATATATAATAATATAGGTGCTCAAAACCCAAAAACGTTGACGCGCGCCGTTTAACTCACATGTAAACGAATGTACAACGAGAAAAGAAAAATTCGTACTTTCGAATATCTTCTCGAGAGCAGTGCGTTGCGGACGGCAAATGAACATTTCACGCACCAGCGAAACACAATGTTTCTGTGAAATAATAATAATAATCATTTACAATGATCCATCGACGAATGCAGATAGTATAATATTACGTATGCGGTTGCGAATAGGAATTCGATGTAGGTTTCGTTAAGGCCACGCCATTAATCGTATATGATCGAGAGTACATCATGAATGGCTGTACACCACGGTGTTAAAATCGTTCGGGATAAAAAAAGTATAATAGAATTGTCAGTAACACACCCAAAGTGAGTCGAAATTGTCGGCGAATCGAACGTTAATAGGTAATAAATTCTCGTAAAATGAACTGTACAACACGCGGCAGTTCTTTCGATAAGCCGAGATGCCGAGATAATTATATTGTATGCACGCGCGTATGTGTCTTGGAATATTTTTTATATTAATTATGGATAATTATATCAAAACGATAATGGAAAAATGAAAAATAAAAACCAACAATAACGTTAAAATCGTAGGTAAAACAATATGCAATAGTGGTGGTCTAAAAGTAATGTGTAAATAAATGTTTTATTATGTCTCATGTGATACACGAAGGAATGTTACGACACCGACTATTAAACCGTGATACTAATATATCATATTTTGTAGTGTAAGGCAACGTAGACTCATAAACAATTTTTTATTTATTTATTTTTTTTTTTTCAGTGACGTCGATAAACAATATGGTTGGGAAATGAAGACTGATATTAAGCGTACGTGAGGAGAAGGTTAGTCGTTAAAAGGTTACAACGTTTATTCGCGTACGAAACGGCGCGCGGCCGTCAAGAAATTTAAGACTGCTAGTTAAAAGGGAGGAGGTCGGTTTTCTAGAGGCGGCCGACATCGCGCGCGCGCGCTCAAACTTAAATGTAGGTATGACTTTAGGCAATCACCAAATGGCCATCGCACACGGGAACACCGCGGTTGTCCTTACACCGGTGCGACGTTTGTCAGTCGCCCGAAGGACGCATACCGATAATATTTCAAAATTAATCTCAACTGAAACGGTCCAATTAGCTTATTATTATTAACATTGTTTGCGTGATACGTGTTGTTCATTTAATATCCTAACGTCCTAACGCAGTGTTTCCCAAACTTCTTATCTTTACCGCCCACTTCCAAAAAAAAATCCGACAGACGCCCTCTTAAAAAAAATATTGTTACAAAAGTATTCAATGAAAAATGAAATTTATTATTTATAAATATGTATATATATAATGTACAGGTACAAATTAAAAAAAATATTTTAATAAGATGGATATGGTTGGTGTTTTGATAGAAGTTCGTTGATATTAGGTTTGATTTTTGTAAACAGCATTCTTAAGTACCCACGATTAGTTGTTTGTAACGGTTGTCATTTTTTAATTAGTAAATTGGTTACTGCACTAAATCCACGTTCAATCAAGTAGAATGATGGAAATGCGATCAAAAATGTTTGTACAGCAGCCCACAATCCAGGATAAAGTATAGGTACCTATCTGCTTTTGTAATCAGAATACTTGGTAACCTTTCTTGAACTTCAATTTTAACTCCTCATTTATAGTTACTTCTATAAATTCTTCTTATTTTGCAGAATCTGTGGTTTCTATATTTGAAAATGGATCTAAAAACCATTTGGGGTAACATTTGGGTATGCCCATTTTAAGAATACCACCCTCTTTTTGTAATGAAATGTCACCCAATTAAGTTTGTAACTTCCATTGCCCCCCTGGATAACTCTAACGCCCCCAAGGGGCGATATCACACACTTTGAGAAACACTGTCCTAACGTATGCGAGTATATATAAGTGTATATACATATTTTATTTAGAATACGGTACTATGTAATGACTGTAAAACGAACGTGCAGTAATATAAATTAAAAACGAAAATCCTTTTTACGAATATCGCGTACATCCTTTATGATTCAAAACGTTGGAAACTGATTTAAATGAACGTTTAATAAAGTCTAGGTTTAATATCTACGCTAAAAAAAATCAGATACCATACTAAATGTTAAAAGTTAACGGGAAAAAAATGTTCGCCTACAATGTGTCAATGAAAAGTACATGAACGGACCAAAACAAATAGTTTTAATATTTCTCACAGTGTAACCGCATACAACATTATGATTATAAATCAGAATAAACATAGTTAGGCGATCAGCATGTTTTAACATCGTGTACCCGAGCATAATCAAAATTAACTGATGACAGTGAAAAACAATAATTAAACTATATGGATACGAAATTACGTAACGAAGATGTCCACTCCGATAGTATAAAGTTTGACAAAATACCAGAGGACACACCATATGGGGAAACGATGATGTTGGGTTATGTAGAGAGGATATGATATAGATTTTCTCACAACAACGGTAATGGTACGCACGTGCTTTTGATTAAAATTATGAATAAAAAAAGTATTTTCTAGTTAAGCTTACAATTCTTATTAAAATAATATTTATTACAGATTGTACTATACACCAATAAATCTAACAATAACAAAACATTTCCATTTATTTTATCAACTATATATTTTTAAAACGCATAATATAGTAAAATAAAATACAGCTTTAGTTTGATCGATCAAATTTATCTATAAAGAATTTAAATTAATAAACCCAACTGAAAAAAGATAAATAATAACTTTTGCATGAAATATTTATAATAAATTACTTTCAATGAGAAAATAAAAAATTACCCACATAGTCACTATTTTATTTTTAAACGTATATATTTTTATTTGTCAAATTCCAAAACAACCAAAGATATACCTGTTATACGTTATTCATAGAGAAACTAGTAAGAAGGATAAAAAACCCGACGCACAAAAAGTACAACCCCTTTATGGTGTCAACAATCAGAAACGATAATTCACACACCTAAGAAACTCATTATTTATGTGAAGTGTGTCCAAAAACTATAAAAACTAGAGTTCACCGTTAAACCGTTTAAAGACTTATACCACTATGGATAAAAGTAATTTGCCTTGACCATCAATGAAATACAACATGAGAATATATTTATTAATATACAGAAGCAATATATTCTGTAAAACTCTGAATGATTTGGTCTTTTAAAGTATGAATGACCATATACAATTATTACTTTTCATATGACGTAAAAAAATAATTATCTTCGTATTTAATTACTCTATAAATCATTCTATATACCAATATTTAGAACAATTTATCATGTTAATATACTTATTTTATACATTACGAGCCATACCAATTACAGAGTAAAAAGGACTTTAAATCATGTACGTTAATTAAATGATGATTAATTTTTTTTTTTTTGGTTTCACGGACTTAACGTTATTTAAGATCAATAAAACCAAAGTGGGTCATATGAATCTATGTAAAATCTAATCAAATCAGATCGTTTTCATGATATGCCATTTCGTTAACATTTCTTAATTAATTATTTCAGTAAAATATATATATTTTTTTTTTTTAATCATAAAAACTATTTATATTTATACAAATTATTGTTAATAACATTTTTATAAATTATAATTAGAGCCTATTTATCTGGATGATGATAAGTATTATATATTTTTTTGGAATATTATAGACGATGCTTTTCCAGTTTAAAATACGTATTTGAACAACATACAAATCCATATAAATTATTTTGCATTTTTAGGTTTTAAGGTTATTTTGTGACTCTTTAGGACATTTTGAACTTTTAGGCAATTTATAGTATTTTAAAATAATTGAAAAAAAAATGATGAACTTATTATTTATCATTTTGTTGTATTATCACCTAATACCTAATTTAATTTAATTATTATTATAAACATAAAATTAATATATTGTCAGCAAACGTACACATACACATACTACCTTCATGAAATGCTGACCAGATAGATTGCAATAGAATAAAACGCCTCCCATAAGACGTGATGTTCGTTCGTTCTCAGTGCCACAATAACCAGCTGTGTTGCATGTGTCCAACACACGGGCCCATGGCTCTAGCCTATAATAGGGCTCAATAATAATATATGAAAAATATGTAGAAAGCAAAAAAATAAATATTTTATAATAATAATGGAGTTGATCAATAATTGATTGTTTTTTTTTTTACATATTATCGTACATCAACGTTTTTTTTGCGACCTATATAATCAAAATTCAAAATAGTTTGGTCACAATTGATTAAGGGTACGGTTTCTCTGTAGTATCTGGACATGAGGGGGGCATTAATTTTATATACTCACGTGCCCAAGTTAGTGTAGTTGCGGCACTGTTCGTTCTACTGCCATCGATGTGAAGGACGGAACGCTGCCCGATTTACGAGTAAAATGATCGGTCATTCTTTTATTTTTTTTGTATTAATAAATATTTTTCGTTGTCTTAAATTAAAAGGTTTTAAATATAATTATAAAAGGTGTTCATATTTAACCATTTTTCTACTTTACGTATTTGTGCAAATATATGAGAAAGTTAGTACATTTACAAAAAGGATATTAAAACTATATTGTATTTCAAATGCTAAAATCCAGTACTAGATCATATTCTTTGTCAGTTGTTTTGAATGTAAAATAACTTTAGAGCTACTAAAGGAAAATAAGCCTTTTAAAAAATCTGTTTTCGACTATCCTATTAAGCAGTGCTAGATCGTATTCTTTGTCACTTAAGAAAGTAGTCGTCCGGGCCAATTATAAGGTTTTTCTTTACATGCTTGTTTGACGGTTAGAGTGTCCAACAACCGACAAATACTTCTTTTTTGTGTTGCTATACGTCAAGCCTCTGCGTGGCGTATACGACAATTTTTATATTTTTAAAAATTTTCTACACAATGTTACCACAACCACAGATATATAAACTAAGTACAATACGTTAGTATACATATCTATGACCACAACTTAATTATTTTTATATCTGTAATACGTAGATAACGACGCTGATAATAACAAAACAATTTATCAAAATCAACATAAAAGGTCTTCGGATGTTCATTTCAAATACATACTTCTTTAATCATTATCGATATACTCGTACGTCATGCTGGTAATTGCAATGCCCAGTTCTGATTGCAACAGTTTTAGTTTCGTTTGTGATTTTACCGATACAGTACAGGTCTTCAATATTTACATGCATGAATTAAACTGAATTTAATTTAATTTATCCGTCACGAAAACTACTCAATACTAAATTGATTTTTAGATTTAAACCAATTTCTAAATTGAAACTTAAATCAAAATAAGGAAATAATTACAATTTATAAATTGTATTTATTAATTTAAGAATCAATAAATAATTTTTTTTAAGTTTTTTGATTTAATGATCACTTTATAAGTATTTAGGTCATTAACAAATAAAAAATTGTAAAGCATTTGCTGTATTTTTTTTTATGTCACGAATGCAATTTTTTCAAACATCTTTATAGATTTTTTAGGGTTTCAACATTGCGGACCACAACTATAATATTATAGTTTTTATAGTTTTATTTGACACGATTCTACTTAATTCTAGGATTTAGTGATTTTTACTCGTTCTATGTACGGTCTAATACCAATGTCTAAAATGCATCAGTATTATTACTACAATATACACTGAGACACACATAGGTCCACAATATTTTCAGGCAGAAAAACCACTTCTTATCTCGCGACTGACGACCGGTGGTTTTAAAACACATAATATTATACGATCTTATATAATAATATTTATTACACAATAGTATAGATTGATCTGGATTTAAATCGGCTACGTGTTACACATACGTGCTATCGTTAATATCTAATATCGTCGATCTTAATAAAAAAAAAGATATAGATACCTTCTTTAAAATTGGAAATCGAACGAATGCGTCATATTATAATATATAATACGTTTATTCTAGATCTCTGCGATATTTGTAAAACAACATCATTTTCGAATATGTGCAACGTTTAAATTATATAATAATGGGATCGAAGGTAGACTAATTTATTTTAACATCGTAATTTAATCATATTAATAATAAATCATACCATAATATTTACCTGATAATTACAATATCAAAAAAATGGTTATATTGAACCAGTACTTATAAAACCAAATATTATATAATAAAGTTTTTGAATAGTTATCTATTTGGTTTATATTCGATATTTATACATTAATTAATATTTGTAGAAAATTAGGCTAAATATATAGGTACATGTTACTAAATTACCTTACTAAATCACTTACTAAATTAATGAATAATGGGATTTATGTATAAATATGTTTTCTCTGACTAGATAATTTAATTTAGACAAGAAATAAATTTGTTTCAAAAGATTTGTAATAAAATGAGTCATACTTGATATTACCTACATATTTTTATATAATTCTCTCTCACTCTATTTTTTTCTTGCATATTAACACGATTTTGATAAATAGGATTTTATATTTTGTCAACTGTGTAATTTTATCGTAATATTGTGACAATATTGTGTTTCTAAAAGTACATGTGCAAAATAATACCAGTAATTAAATGTAATTTATGGTCGTAATGAGTTAGGTTATCGTGTCTTATGATCCAGACGAATGATTGTCATTAATATATCAACAATAATTTATTCATTTATTAATATTAATGCCGTTAGATTCAAGTACAGTGTAATAATTAAAATAGACATATGTATAATTTTTAAAAGTAACAATTTAAGGTATACAGACCTAAGAATACTAAATAATTTACTAATAATTAGAAATTAACTTAAAAATACTAAATTATTAAAAGTTATGTACGTTCAATTATTTAAGGAAAAAGTCCAAACCAGACTCGTATCTCAATTTCAAAATTTCATATAAAAAAGGACACATGGCGCCCGAGATAAATCAGCATAATGAATAGAAAATTTAATTTATATTAAACGAGTAAATTTACATAATCACATATTTTTATTATCATATTCACATAATAAACATACTAGTACTCCAAATGTAATGTAAATAAAAAAATTTGTAATGCTGTATATTACTAAAAATTATAATACAATCTTAAATATATTATTAATTATATTGTATGAATTTTGAATCAAATAATAGTGATAAACGTCTGACATTTAGTTCAAAATGATTTATAACATAGGTTTTTTGTTTTTTAAAAAATATTGAATCTTCTTACCTATCTACCTGTATACAGGGCGTATTTAGACTTATTTCTAGGGGGGACTCAATTTTTTTCTTTAATTCAGGCTCAAAATTTACGAGTAAAATTGTTGGTAATACTCGTATTTAAATCAGGTGAATCCTTAATATTTGTGGTTTTTTTTTTTTTTTTTAATCTAATGCCGGGTCCACTTAGAATTGACTTTCGTGTAATTCTTTTTTAACACCTGTCTGTGTTTTGAAAGTTACACTTGTGTTTTATTTGATTTTTCACTAAGTATGGACTCAACAAAAAGCCCAATTCAGTATTCACAGTCACGCGTAATTTGATTTCGTTATAAAATGATCCACATTAAAAAAATTTGAAATGTGTATCTCATATATAATCAATTCCTTAAATATGGTTTCTGGTGAGGAATTTCCCCTTCACCCCTCCCTAAAATACACCCATGTATCAATGAGAATTAGAGCCAAACTGCTTAACCTCGTATTACCCATTATAGATCTTATTTAAGTTTAGATACGACGTGAACAACTATATATACTATTATATACATACAATTTATATATATATAGACTACTGATTGTTTTCCATATAATATTAATTTGATGATTTTCATTATTCTGTAAGTAGTTATGATTTTACGGGTTCCAAAAGTGAAATAATGACTATTCAGCTTATGAGTTTTACATGTGTATACTAAAATCAAATACCTACTATATTTGGAACTTCCATGGAAAAATAAGAAAGTAAGTTTAAAAATACCAAAAATATTTTCCCGACATAAAAATACAAAAAAATGTTATAACAAGAAATAATAATTACTTATTAAAAATGCACGAATTATGATTATGAATACAAAATTTATACGTATAAAAGAAAGTCAGGTTATTTACAGAATTTATAATTCAAGAACGGCTGGACCGATTTTGATGATCTCTGATTTGTTGGATTCGTCTCCGTACAAGAATAAAAATAACTCTAATCTTGACAAGAATACAGACAATTACCTAGATAAGTAAAAATTTTATCTTAGATAAGTAATTAGATAACTTAGCGTTATTTATCTAGATAAGATAAAAGATGACAAAAAATTTATCTAGATAAGTCCCAGCACTGATTATATGTATATGTTACGGTAAATGATGTTATATCGAAAATTAACATTATTCGCCGATTATTAACGTTATTTACCTACGAATGTGGGAATTATTGTTATTTTCTAGTGAATAACGTTAATAACTCCATGATTAGGGAAATGTTGATTTTATTTTAAAATAATGGCCAACGAGCAATGATAAAGTGATCGCTAAACTAATTGTGGTACTAATTGGGTAAACCAATAAAACTTTATAGGTCACAGATAAGATGGACACTGGCCCTATATAGTATACAATTACTATACATATAACATTGGTGGGGCCGTGGAGGTTACATTTGAAAATATCATACCTAAAGAAAATTTATATAGATCATTACTTTAGTATGTGTACAACTGTCGTCATATTTACCACTTATTTAAAATGGCTATCAATATATAGACTGTTCGCACAACTTTCAACGAAAAAATGAAAAATATTCTTACGAACAAACGAGACGACAACAACTCATTTTTGTCTACTAAAGACTATAATGATGTTTTTGAACAAGTTAAAAAATCAAAAATTATTATTTCCTAGAACTAATCAAGTTGGGTTAATAAATCATATAAAAATAATTAATACAATATAGAAAAATAGGATATATTAAAATTGTCAATCATTCTGACTTGAATATTCAGACTTACTACAGTGCTTATAAAAAATAATCAAATAATTCACAGGTCTATATTATTTTTATTTTATTTTCACTTGTGATTTTTATTACAATTTAAAAAAATATGGCAAATAAAAATAACAAAATTAGTCGTCCGCGTAGAAAAAATATAAGTAGAAATCTTATTTTCAAGCGGTATAATAAAAACAAAAGGTAAGTTTTTATATGATAATACATTTTTTTAGTATAGGATGTGTATAATTTATTAGGGCGATTTATTCTTATTATAATACACAGATTATATTATTGAATAAAAGCCACTTTATTATTTTATTATATAATATATAAATAACATAAAATATTAATTTTTATATTTTGTTTTTGAAGTTCTATTTCTAATCCTTTACCACTGGTCGAGAGTCGTGAGACTTCTATGGAAATAACAAATCAAACTGATATTTCGACCACGGTTCCTAATAGGTTTGTTAATTTTTTGGTAATATACTTATATATTCATTAAAAATTATTTTAATTTTAATACCCACAAAATATTTCTGATGATAACATTCTGAACGGTGTGATAGTATTGATTTTACAATAATGTGTCTTTTTTATTTTTTTATGTCCGTAGTCCGTGTACGTTTAATTGCTATTAGTTATAACAAATTTTATTATAATGTTAGAGTTAAATTTAATGTTTTCCCGAACAACGAAATTCACATTTCTGGAGTAAATATATAGATTCTATTGAAAATAATAGTATACCATGTGAAAATTTTAATTTATATGAACTAGAAACCATCAAAGATCCAGAAATCGAAAACTTACCAACGGAGTATGTTTTCGAAAATAACGATGTTAAAAAATTTAAGTAACTACAATAACTACTTATATAATTTTAGAATAATAACTACTGAAATCGATGGTCTTAGAATTCTTGACATGTCTCATATATTTTTTCAAATTTAAAATATGAAACATGACTGTAGTTTTAATTTTAATTTTATGAACATGCAATTTGTAAATGAAATTCGTTCAGGTTTTTACTCTTATTTTAAATTTAAATGCAAAATGTGTAATTTAGAAAAAAAAATTGGTTAAATTGTACCTAACGATAATTGATCCATCAATAAAGCTGCCATAAATAGCTCTATTGCAATAAGTTAACAAGATATAAAAAAAATATATTTATGAATTATTTAATATAAAACATATCAATTTTAAAATATTCGGAAAACATTATTTAGGAATTGGTTACACACAGTTGTCTGAACTTTTTTCTGAATTAGAAGTACCATCAATGTCCCCTGCAGCTTATATTTCAATAGAAAATAATCTACAACTTGAAATTAAATATACTGCGTGGAGTGAGATGTAAAAAGCCGGCAAAGAAGAGAAGAAATTGGCAATAGAATCCGGTGACATTGATATAGATGGTATTCCTTTAATAACTGTGGTGACAGACGGTCAGTGGTCGAAAAGAAGTTATAGTACGAAATACGATGCATTATCGGGAGTAATAAGTATTGAAATAAGCAAAATGATTTTAAAAAAAATAAATAAACAGTGGGTAATATTATTTCTATTTTAGGCAAGTATAATTGGTTATTAAACAAAAAAGTTTTGTTCGTTGGAATAAGAAATTGATACTGTGTAACATGTGAGAAAGCATTGAATAAAAAAATGGAAATTCCAAATCATGTTTGTTTTTTGAATTGGAATAAAGGAGCTACAAGTATTGAAGCTGATGGAATTGCAGATGGATTTAAAAAAAGTATCGAGTTGCATGGAGTTAAATTTTCTAAATTGATCGGTAATAATATAAAATATAATCCAAGTTTACCAATTAAATATGAATAAAAAATAATAACGTATATATTTAATGTTTAGTGTAACACATAAATAATACAATTTTATATTATAAAATACATTTTATACAATATGTGTAATTTAGGCGATGGAGACAGTAGTGTTATAAAATGAGATACTTCCTTATGGACCGTAATTGAGAGTGCAAAAAATTGAATGTAGGAATCATTTGTTAAGGAATTATTCGAAAAAAATGGTTGCATTGAGTAAAAGAACAGACTTTCCAATCGAAATTAGAAAAAATATACAAAACAATATTATAAGGCTAAGAACTGACATAACTTGTGCTATAAAATTTCATCGTCAACAAAATAAACCACTATCTCAAAAGATATCAGGTAAAACTAATATAACGTAATATATGTGTTATCTAAATTTTTTAAATACTGGATTCAATTTTCAATTTTTTTTTGAAATATTTTGAAATTAAATCTTGCGTAATACTTAAGGTCTCAGATTTGATATATCCAACTAATGTAGACAATAATATCTGTGAACAATTGAATAACACAATAAATACGTTTTTGGGAGGTAAACAAATACATTTTACTCAGAAAAGCTCATATACAATAAGAATAAATGCAGCAGTTGTAAGTTTTAATTCTAAAGAATATTTACGTGCAATTAAAAAACATGTAACAAATACTAGCCCAGGTAATTTACAACTGTTATAAATAAAAATAACATTTTAATTTATCCAACTTATCATGTTCCGATTTAGGAAAAATCGGAAAAAGTTTTTTAAAACGGATTCTTGATAAACGCGATATATGCCAAAAAAGGAAACAAATTCTCAAGACAGTCCAAAAAACAGTTTCAAAAACAAATAAATGAAGTACGACTGCTGATAAGGATTATGGAAATGATGAAAAGTTGGACAGTATAAGAAACATTAACAACCCAGAACTTATTAATGAAATTAATGAATTTATTAGGTAATTTTTTATAAAATTAGGTATCCAAAATTGTATAAACAATTGTTAAACTTATTATCTATTTGTATTATTATAATATAGAGTACTAGATGATGTCGATCGATCAAAAATTGAAATCGAGACCCAAGATCAAAGAGATAGCGAAAAATGGAAACGTGAACGATTATCAAGACTTACAGCTAGTAATTTTGGTCGCATTAGTAAGATGCGACCAAGTACGAGTTGCAAAAATACTATATACTCTATTTTGTATAATAATTTCACTTGCAAGCAAGTATAAAATATTGATGTGTTACATTTATTTAAATAAATAGATTCAGGAAAATTAATATTTTATAGATCAGTACAGTATGGTAGAGATATGGAAAATATTACAAAACAACATTTTGAAAATATGTATGATCATCAAATAGTATCTTGTGGTTTATTCATAGATCTGGAGTATTCATTTCTAGGTACAAGTCCTGGTAAGTCTATCATTTATTAAATTAGCCATCAGTTAATAATTTATCAATTGATGATAACATTAATTTGCAAATATTATTATTTAGATGGTATCATTGATAATTATATTGTTGAAATTAAAGCACCATATGTAGCAAAAGATACATTAAATAAAAAAGAAGCTATAGAAATTGGTAAAGTGTCAGTAATATAAACAACAATTTTAGCTTTATATTTTCTTAATCAATAATAAAAAATAAAAATGTAATTCTTACCTATTCTGCCGTCGTAAACAAAAACACAAAAAAACAAATCACCGGGGAAAGTAAGAGAAAAACGTGTTTTTGTATTGAATTTTTCTATGATTTAAGGCGTTTTAGTTGATTGACTATTGGTTGTATTATGTTTTTGAGTATTTCTTTGTACCAATTTTATTATTTATATTAATTTCTTTATAGATAAAATACTGTACAATTGTAAATGGTAAATTAAAACTAAAAAGAACTCAAGATTACTTTTACCAAATTCAGGGACAGCTTCATATAACACATAGGAATATGTGTTATTTTATAATATATACAACCAACTGGATATCAGTTGAAGAAATATTTTATGATCATGATTTTTGGTCATCGAAAATAATAGATAAATTAAAACAGTGATTTTGCTAATTTTATTAAAATTAATAAATTGTTATTATATTGATGGGTTTTAAAACCTTTTTTCTAGTTTTTATTTAAAATGTTTACTACCCGAAATAGTAGATCCAGTTTTTAAACATCGTTTAATGATATCGGACATACGAGAACCAAATAAATGTGTGGCAGAAACATCAGCAGTAAAATTAACAATCAAAACAAAATTGTTTTAATTAATTATATTTATATAATAACTGTATTTGATTTATTTTAAATAAAAGTTTTGTTTCTTTGCCATAATAATTAAATAATTACCAATAGATAACACTATGGCTTTTTAATTAGTTCTATTTTACTAAAGGTATTATTGAATTATTATTATGAAATTCACTCACTACAACCGTTCATGAAATAATAATGCACGCTTCCGCAATAAGAACTAGGTAGATCGAAAGACCACGTTGGACGAAAGACAGTGGGGGTGACAAAACGTCGCGTGTATGCGGATCGCGAAAACACTTAACAGCGCGTTCTCTCGGCCGTTGCACGCGTACACGTTTTGGTAACACGTCCTCTTAAGTCTTTTAATACAAATGAGTGTGTTGACCTATATTTCAGTGGTACCTACTATACCTTTGGGCTCTATCTTAACAAAATGTGTAGGTATATTTAATAAATTATTAAGTGTAAATTATCAAACATAATTTTAATTTTTTATTTAATATTATAGTATATAAGTTCCAAAAGTTTCCCTTGAATCTCATATATTTTTCTCAGATAGCTTCAATTATTTATGTTTCGTACTTTCATAGTCAATTGTAGCTGTTATATGATTATAAAAAGTTTTTGCACGAAAAATGTAGAACATTTTATTTTATTTTTTTCTATTACGAAACATCATATACTTTTTAGCAAATATTTTAAAATAAATTACATTTAATTTGAGCAACATTAATTAAAATACGGACCCCTTAGACTTACATTTTAGGGCTACATTTACAACATTTCAGGGGGCGCCCGGGCATACACCCCCTGTGTGTACACATATGCTTTAATAATATATTTGACATTCCATTATTTAAATAATTAGTAAGCTCACCGTTATTTAATTTATTTAATATGTATATGTTACGGGTAATATGGATAATCCAGTATTTTGCAAAATGCCTGGCATTATAAAAATTGCCAAAAATCACTCGGCAATATACATAATACGAGCTCTTCCTAGGCATTTTGTGAATTGGCAATATGAAAAAAACTAACAAAATTGGGCATCGCCTATTACCAACAACTTTAATTATCGTTTATCATAAATGTGCGTTCACGATTTAACCCAATAAAGATTAACATTCTTTTACTACTATAATAATAATTCTGAGGTACAATATTGAACGTACTAATAATTTTATTATAATATCGTAATTTTTTTCGTCATTTTCGTGTCTGTCTCGTTTTGGTATTGCAGCTATGCATACAATTTATATAAAGTCAATTTTTTAAAAACAAACTACAAATTTTTTTAAAAAATTTAGCCACTAAAACTAGTTTTTTATCTGATGAACAGTATAATGAGTTGATAAAATTTAAATCCACAAGAGTTGGCCAAGGATTTTTAAAATGTATTAGTAAGTCTAAGTGTCAAAATAAAAAGTGTATTTGCCTTAAAAATAACATTTTGTGCACTTCAAAATGTCACTTTTCTATAATATGTTATAATAAGTAAATAGTAGTTTAAGTAAAATATTTATATAATAGTAATAATATAATAATAGATAAAATTTAATTTTGTCTGTAATATGACTAATAATGTAATTATAAGAATATAACATAAATATAATATAACATAAAATAAAATGTTTTGTAATTTGCTTAAAAAAAAATTGGAATTTTGCATATTACCTGAATCATCCATATTTCCGGTAACATATAGAAATAGTACCTAGATGTTACTAGTATTGGAAAGCAATTATCGAGTAACAGAGGTCCTTTTCGGGTAACGAGTTTTATTGATCAGTAGAAAATGTGCACAGTTTACGTTCACAACACTCTAGGTAAAAAATTCCAATAACTAAACATATCGAATTCAAAGTTTCAAACGGAAATAATAGAGCTTTAACGGACGTGCGGAGTTTTATTGGCGATTCAACTAGTTTTGATTTTGATAATACACCACCTAAAGCGATTGTAACAACGCAAACGGAAATTCGTACACACATCCGTACTTAGTACACACGTAACGTGAGCAAATCACTACAGATCACTCTATATCGCAGTCGTGAGACTAAAAATTAATAATACAATATAATTTATAACGTACAGTGATTTTAGTGAGACAATAAATAACAAAAATTGTGATTATTTAATTATATAACGAAATGCAGTTTATATTGTTGATCGAAAGTTTTCATACACAACTACGGCGTGACACTATAGGTACCTATATGCGTAAATATAAGTAATATATTTTACATCGGTTTGTCTGCATATAGGTACGCGTTAACAATTTTTTTAGTTTAATTAAATCTCTACGTGTCTAAAAAAATGTTGAACAGTAATAAGTGTGCACATGCATACATACATGCATATACACACAATAATATGCACACACAGTCAACTTGTCGCTGCTATTAAGGAAAGACAAAAAAAAAAAAGATATACAAAATTTAAATCGCGTTTTATTTCGACGACCTACAAATACTTTGGCGTACTTAAACATACTTATTATAGCTTACAACGAATAAGTTGCGACTACATAATAATATGATATACGATATTTATATTTATTTATTTGTAATTAGACCATACGTTTAAATATTATGTAGTTTAAGTATAATAAGGCGAATTCAATACTCCAGAATGTTTTAATTCAACCATTGTTTTACATATGTATGGACCTTTGCATCAATAATATAATATGTTACGGTCAAAAAACAACAATAATGTACGTAATCCAAACGGTTATGGCCGATGGCGGATTGTTTTTCCACAAATTACGGATATTACCGGATATTTACCGGACGCGACGTAATGTTCACCACGTCCGTTTAAATTTTCGATAAATTCGCTACTACCTATTGCCATGTATGCAAGTGTATATACCTAATACAATAGTAGCGTAGAAGATGGCACTAATAGCAGTAGTTTTTTAAAATAATAATAAAAATAATATATATATATATATATTTGTTTATTTTTTACCAGTACAACGGTGAGTTAATGGTACTCAGGTATTACGCGACGTAATTTTCGTTTTAATGTGCAAACGCGGAAGATACTTGAATACGTCACCCGTCGCAGTACTTAGTAAAATTGTTTAAACTACACATTATTACTACATAAACATACAATGATGCGGTAAACGTTGAGCCGATTTAATATTTTAAATTTACTACAAATGATACTTAACGATAACCTACAAACACAATATAATATTATCAATGCAGGCAATAAAACCATTCTGGAGTATTATTCTTTAATTTTTTTTTTTTTTTTTTAATACGAAAAGCGTCGTGGCTCGTTTCCGACTCTGTGTTGCTAATAAAATAAACTACATGTGAAATAACAATATATATCATATCAAAAGTATTAATATATACATACGCTTAACGAAAACATAAGTAATAATTATTTTAATCAAATATTAATTTATAATTTCGAAAAAAAAAATAATGAAAACTATATTATTATTTACACAAAAACCAATAGTATTACGTTAAGTATAATAAAAAATTTAATTAAAACTACAAAACTAATTTGTTTTTTTATTTCTGTTTGTTTGTTTCAAACACTTCTAAGGTTATTATTAATTTACTTATATTAATTCAAATTGATTGATAGATAGTACAACATACAATATTACGTTATAAATAATAAAATAATATTGTTTTTATATATAATAGTAGTAATTAAGAGAACACATACATTACACAATACGCGAATTTCTACAATGTGTTGTCAAAAAAAAAAAAAAAAGGAAAGTGTTAATTAAATTATATTTATTATAAATGCAACGTCGGCGGCAGCATGTGAAAAACGATTTCCGTAGTAAATTATCAATATTTTATTATTAAATAGTTTTTTTTATTCAACAAGAATCGACAGGTATCATGCCATCTCGCGAGTGGAAAGAAATGCATATACATATTACAGATACAAATACACAAAAGATACGTATTTCGTTTAAACACGATTTAAATGATTGGTCATATTATATATTATGTATCATATACTATGAAGTTCGAATAACATTGCGACAATGTAACAATATAATATATAGGTAATGGTTGAGAGGAAGAAAAGTGTAAATTTATCGTAGAGTTAAATTTATTAATATTATTATTATCACCGTATTTTTACGTACGAAAGTTTTTTTTCTTTTTTTCTATATATTTTTTATTAATTAATTAATTTTATTTATTGTACTATTTTGTACTCGGCGATGTACGCACAGGAGAGCATAACGTTTTATAATATACTTAATACGATTTATAATAATATGCGATATAATAACCTGTATACACTAAATAAACAACATTGTTAACGATGAACGACGGGCACGCGTCAGAATAATAAAATTTGATTGATTTGTTATTTTCATCTCTGCGTCCATTTATATACGATAAACGACGTTAAATATTACAATATATTATACACAACTACAACTAGCCAACGAAACTACCCCCACCCCTATATGTACCTATTGTGTCCGTAACGGGCAGCGAAATGTGATTTTTATATTTGTATATTTATGTAATATTATAAATATTATAAATTATTGTTGTTTGTATTTAAGGCACGTAACGAGATTTCATAATATATTATAATATTAGCAATAACATACAATAATATGCTCATTAATACATCACTGTATAAGTAGGTACTGGAAATTTCAGATTTTTTTTTTTTTTTACTGTTCGCGTCATGCGTTTCGAATAGGTTCGCTATAGTGACGACTCAGCGTTGAAGGAGACGCGAATTTTTAGTAAAAAAAAAAAAAAACGAAAATCTATTAGAAAACAAATCGTGCGACGCGACGGTCACCTAAGTATTAAAGCGTATTAGCAGGCGACCGGAGGGGTAGTTATTCTTATGACACTAAAAATATATAAATTTATTTATATTAGGTATATCGTTAAAAAAAAAAAAAAAAAGATAATCATAAATAATCAAAATAAAATAAAAATTATAAGGCGAGTCTCTATTACACAAAATAAAAAAAAAAACATAATGAACAAAAACGAATTAAGAAAGCACTTGTGTGTGATTTGTAATAGTTTGTTGGAATTAAAAAAAAAATCAAACATTATTGTGTTTTTAGCAACGAGAAAAAAAACAATTATAATAATAATAATAATAATTTACACGGCCGTTTCCGTATGGCTGTGCGACGAAAGACGTTCCACGTCGATGTGAGGGACGCCGATCGCGTTGTCGCTGTCCGCGAAATCAATGGATCCGCCGCCGCCGCCACCGCCGGTGTTGGACGATAGTCCGCCGCCCGCTGCCGCGGACAGTCTCTTCTTAAAGCATGGCTGGTTGCGCAAAACTTCGGCCAGCGACTCGCCGTAACGTGCGTCCAGACCCTGCCGGAAAGCGTTAACCACTCGTATCTGTAGAGATTGGGGAAAAAAAAAACAAAATTTTTATAATATTAAAATAGAAAAATAATTTTTCGAAATACTAGGTTGGGAAAAAATGAAAAATGAAAAAAATAAAAATAAAAGAAATATATACACGTCGTTATTCGCGCATACACTTCGCAATATTATAATATATTGAATATTTTTAGCAATATGATAACGTATACGTAGTATATCATACCGCGGAATAACGACGCGTTAATGCTCTACGCGTGTGTGCGCATATTATATAAACGATAATGATGATATATTTATATAAAATAAATGGTTAGTAAAAGAATTATAAAAACTCTAAGAATCAAACTAAAATAATAAAATGACCTAACTATATTATGTATTATTATACGTATGTAAAAAAAAAAAAAAAAAAACCAAAATCGATGATGATACATGTTATAACAATATAATACGTAAGAAAAATACATATACATAATATATGTGTGGTGTATATGAGAGTATGATATATGTTATATATATATAAATTATATTATATATATTTATGCAGCGTATATGTCTATATAGCGGTTGTAGTGCTATAAAATGCATACACGTCGACAACGACTATATATATATATTGTATGTTATATAAACGCGTGTTACTAATACGACAAACAACGCGTTAGTGTACATTTAAATAATATGCAAAACAAATATCATGTGTTTAGACAATATTACAACTATATGTTATGATGTATAATGAAAATTATGTTATATTAAAATTTAAAATTAAAAAATAGCATCAGCAGCGGCTTATGGGTAGCATCGTTATAAATATATATATATGCTCTACATAACTTACTGCGAAGAATGCGATTGAATATTAGCATTGTTAGTGTTAGTATTGTAACATAATATATCACTAGTCGTTGTTTTTTGTGACACGTATAGTTATAATGTAAATTTAACTTATATGTGTGTGTGGATTTATATTGATTATATGATGCGATGTAAATATTAAAATCGTATAAAAATATGTATACAATATAAAACGATGATGTTGATGATTAGGGCGGTAAGTACATAACATTGTAGAGCAGTGAGATGATGGCGTTCAGGATCGGTTTTTCTCGCAGTGACAGAGGATTCGTTATTATTATGTACACGTATTATATATAAATATATATGATGGATGGACAATACGGGTATATTGGACTTACGGGGTTGTTGTGAAAATGTATGTGTTATGACATGCGAAAGAAGAGTTTATGTAACATTATTTTACAACGAACACAGTATATATTTATTTGTGGTAACGACACGATGCAAAAAAGCAGTAGTTTTTCGTTTCCGCCCTTTACGGTTGTTGTACAGGCTGCTGTACGTACAAGCACGTTTAGTTATTTACACATATTATGTACATGCGATCAAAGCAAATTTTCAAAGCGACAGCTATAATACACATATAGTATATATTAACAGTAACAGTTACATAGTAACCAATTATACACCTACATGTATAAATATACAGCGATGACGGTGTAAACACAGAGAGTGTTAAGAGTATGATAGATAAAATACTATATTCCGTGCAACTATTACAAGAGTGTAGTAGTGTAATAGTTATATAGTAGTAGTGTATATGGATGGTAAACAATAATAAAATAATGGTAGTAGTGCAAAGAGTATGAATACTAATTTAAATACATACATATATAAAATATTTATGAATGTACTATATATTTATACTATTTATTTATTATGTACATAAATATATTTAATGATGACTAAATAACATACATTTAATATTGTCGTATAGATTTTCGGAGCATGTTTTGTAAAAAAAAAAAATGAAAATTAATCATGAAAAACGCGCGCATGTGTGAAATGTATTCTTCTCCGAGTATAGTATATATTTATATATATATATAAATATATATACCTACTTGGGTATCGAAGAGCGGGATTTGAGAGACTTGCAGGACACCTGATACCACACGCCCCCGCTTAAACGCAAGTATCAGCTTTACTCTAGAATGGATTATTGTTTTTAGATTGTAATCGTTAACAAATCATTAGTACTATTGAGGCCCACGTGATTATAAACGCTTGAATACGGTAAACCATACGTTATGACTGCGCTTTGGCATCGTACTGTACACTATTGTACACTATTAGTTACCTATTCATATAATATATAAATATTTATAAATGAATAATAAAGATATAAATAAACAATATTGTTACTTTCCATCGCCGGTGCGACGATAACGATATTTATATATTTCATCTACACCTAATGCAGCAACGCATTGCAGTTATCTCGTCGTAAACCACACGACGAGTTTGCATGTATTACGTGCATTACGCACGTGGTAATACTTTCGAAACGGTCGAGGATAACAACAATCATTGATAACAATAATATACCTGCTAATTTGGTTAGTAAATAACAAGCGTGTTAAATATATATTTTTTTCCAAGTGAGTTTTTACCACCAGCGTAGTAAAAAAAAAAATAAAAAAATGTCTATATAATTACATACTATAATTATTATAATATAGTAATCGCAATGTATAATAAAAATATGAGTCTTGTAAACGTGTGACGTGTGTAAATTAAAAAAAAAAAACTATTCAACATCGGCAACAGCTATACAAAATAAACACCATCGTCAAAATTATTAATCATCCTACTTTAGGTATAGGTAACAATTTTATCAACAATAACAATGATACTATGTATTAAAACTAAAAACTATAAATATGTATATATTACACATATATATATATGTAAATAGATGATTATATAAATACGTAGTATAATCTATGTTATAAATTAATAATACTATATAACAACAATCTTAACAAATAATGCCTAACAAATAAATGATAACAAAAAAAAAAAAAAATGCTTTCATCGATTACCGAAAGATACTGTGTCAAACAACTGACTGATGATGATGATGAGCAAAAATTGTATTAAACTTTACTGTATGCGCATGCTATTTATATATATAATATATAAAGGTACATATATTTTATGAGAACACGCATACGCGTACAACTATCACCTATTTTTAATACTTAATATTATAATATAAATGTATATATATATATATATGTCCTAATCGTATTAGATTAATTAATACAATAAATATCAATTAAATTCAATAAACATAGTATCTACGCGCATTAATATATGAGAATAATGATTGTAATGACGTACATAACGATTTAATAATAACAGTGACATCAACGACAATGAGGGAAAACAGCGTCAACAGGAACACGTGGCACTATAATATGTATACGTATAAATAAATAAATATAAGTATATATATTAATTATTTGTGTAACAAATACAAATATCATGTCCTCTGCCGACCGTCTATAAACTCGACTTGACTATTTATGCACGCGCACAACTAATCGTCGTTAAATCTAACAATAATAATATATATATATATATATATTTATTTATATAACGGTAGAATAATAATAAAAATAATGATAATTATAACGTATTGTCGTCAAGGAAAGAGAACGATATTTACCTACTACAAAACTAGATAAACAAAAATAATAATTATTAACTTAATTAAATTGTAATTGTATTAGTACGTTAAAATTATGATGATCACACCTATTATTGTTATACTGTAGTATAAAAAGCAGCAGCCATGGCACGTGTGAACATGACATAGCTACTGTGGGACACACACACACGGTTTAATCAGTGTCGGAATCTTGCAATGACGTCGGGCGCATGTGTCAAGTCGGTGGTTGTCTTGTTCAAACTTGTCTACTATTATTCTTCACGGCCACCTTTGAACAGAATCAACAATCGCCACAAAAAAAAAAAAAATTGGATTCGTGTAAATTATTATTGAACGAAAACGAAAAAAAAAAAAAAGTAAAAGAAAAAAAAAAACCTATATGAAAAACGGGGAAGAGCAACAGCAGCGGAGACTCAGTTTAGAGCAGCATCACCACACAATTTAATATTAAATATTATGCATTAAAACACAACAATAAATATTGCAATGCGATAAACATTAGTGTTTTGTATTTTTAGCGTCATTTATCATAATAACGGAATGTCATGAAACCATCGTATTTTGAACGTATGCTTAAAATAATATAATGCATACAACATAGACGGTGCGTCGAACACATGGTTAAGTTGTATTATGAATACTACACAGAATGGGCACGACTTTAACGGCACGGTGGCGACCGTCGTCTCCATATATGCTACATACATGGAGACAATAAATTATATAGTGCACACCACGGGGTAAATAATGTATATTATTTGTTATATTATTAGATATTCTGTAGTACGGAGTATTGTAACAGCCATTGATGCATTGATGTATTGATAAAACAATTTACGAAATATGACGCATTATAATGAACTTAATGGTTCGAAATTTGTTTCAATATTTTATACAATTAAATTATATAGTATGTATATTAATTAATATTTAATAAATACAATATTCACATACTACAATACACATGCGCACACATCCCACACCCGCCGTCCACTACACTCGATCGCATGTATTGTACTATAAATACTGCTATCTTTATCCTTTTTATTAAAAAAATAAATAAATAAAAATCAAGAATCTGTTAAATATAACAACGTAATTACAATGGAATTTAATGAAAAAATGAAAAATAAAATAAAATATTTTAGGTAAATAGAAGAAATAACAACGACAAATTACCTAGCAGTAATAATGAAGCAACCGCGTTAATTAAGTTAATGATTTTGAAAATATATAAGTAAAAGAATAATATTGGTATCAATAGCAGCAGCAACACCAAAATATCAGAGCAACAACAATTATATATTACATATATATACCGCCACACGCAGAATCCATGTTTGACTTTATTGAAACATAGTTAATAAAAAATACAATCAAATACAATATTTACGAAAATATTAAGAAGAAATGAATTAAAACAGACAACTGAGCATAAATATTTGTTCTATGACAAACTATTGGACAACACTATAAACTACTGTTATACTCTATTTGTACTATCGATTTTATGACAACGCATTAAAAATTGCCGAAACGACATACACCAAAACAACTTTAAACGAAAGATAAACCGATAAAAAATATACGCTCAATATAATAAAATAAAAAAAGCATTTTTACTCATAATATTATACTACTTCGTCAATGTCAGCATTATATATTATAAGAATAATAGTTTTAATGTCATCGATTTTATTGGTTAAAATTTTAACAGTATTTACAAACAACTGCAATAATTGTAATATTATGATGAAAATCAGTCATAATATTTTAACCCAAATAAATATATTTTGAACGATCAAAAATAAAGAAAACCTAATGCTGATAGATAGGTGTAAACGGTAATGAGAGAGTCTGTAATAATAAATTAAAACAACTACGGTTAAGAGAATAAGCTTGGAGGGGGAAACAAAATACAGTAATATTTAAATAAATCAAATGAGCACTACCAACAATATATATATATATATATATGTAGCCATAATACTCGTAAAAGAAAGTATTTGAAAGTATAAATACAGCTACTACAATAACAACAATTTCTAGTGCTGCTGCGGCGGTTGGATAGTGTGTTTATGGAGATGTAATATCACTTAAATCAGTTATATAAATAAATAATTAAATATTTTTACGGTTTAATATGCATGCACGAAAATATGAGAAAATAAAAAAAAGAACAACACAAATTATTATTTTTTTTTTTACCATAACTATGTTAAAAATAAATAAATACTAAATAACTCGTTTAGTAAAGAAAAATATATTATACATTTTATAATTATCGTGCACTAATGTTCCATAATAATAATATATATGATCGATGCGCGCGTGTGATTTATTTTTATTTTTAATATTTAATCTTCAACTGAAATTACATATTTTTTTCATGTCAGACATTCGTCTGAACATATAAATTACTTAAAATAATTAATGTGTATTTAGAAACGTTTCGAATTTAATACCATACATTTGAACTTCAGTAACATATTATGTGTATTACACATAATATGAAAGTTTTCTTTTGATCGTCATAACCGTAGGTATTCCAATTAACTACTTCAAACTTTTAGAGGGATCGAAAACATCAAACATACTTTCGTGGGTAATATTTATAAATATAAATTTATTTACAAGAACAATCTACAATTAAATGCATTTATATGACAAATTTAAACAAAATATGTATGTGTACGTATATATTACATATAGTGGCGCGTACACAAGGGGGGGGTTTTTAAGGGTTTAAACCCTTCCGAAATTCAGGAAAATGATTAAATATGTTTGTATGTAGTCAAAGTGGTGTATAGATTATATAATTATGAAAATATACACCTAAAATCCCTCCCAAAATATTTTTTTGTGTAAGCGCCTATACATATATGTATACGAACACACGCGCGCATACTAGATGAATTAATAATTGTATGTAAAACAATTTGAAATGCACACAAAACACGTCTATACAATTATTATATTAAAAACACTAATAACACTTAACCACGGTTGAGATCATAAATGCACACATATTTTTATATACCAGTAGCGGTGGTGTGTGATGAAAATAAAAACCGATATTTTAGTAATTAATGTTATTTTTCACGGTAGAATATCAGAATATATTATACTATAGTTGTTGTTTATGTAAATTTTAAAATCTATAAAATCACATAGTTAAACCACTAAAGATTTAATTAACTAATTACATTTTACGTCTATATATTATATAGTAAGATTTGAAGAAAACAATTTCGGATAAACTAAATAGTTACCATTTAAAAATAAAAGTAAGTGAGCTGCTTTAAACTAAAAACAAAAACAAAACATTTAACTGCTGTTTAACATACTTGGGAATAAACGTGAAATATGATTGCTGTATTTAATTCATGCGACGGTCATATTTTCTTCTGACACTCATGGTAGTTGATACTCTTGCGGTTTATACACAGTATAATATGTACATTTTCATTACTCCTTTTTGTGATAAAGGTACATTTCATATTTTTCCAATTGTTGCCGACACCAAGTTGTAAAGATACAATAAGTATAAAATCATATGTGTATGCATCTATACACACACAAATATATACACATATTTATGTGTTAATATATAAAATTATGTGTAGTATAAAACGGTAAACGGTATATAAATATAAATAATATAATTTAAATAAATTTAACGATAATAATATCGCTGTGCACTTTTATTTTCTCAATATAAAACAGAAACATCGTTTCATTTATTATTCACGAAATCCACCTATATAATTAATATAATGAACTATATAGTTGTATAAGCACTTATCTACACTATAATAATAATTAATATGAAAATCTGTAAGTAAACACTAAATAAAGAAGAGTACTATATAACGCTCTGCGGTGGTGAATATAGACAAACAATAAAAACTATTCAATAATATAATATAATAATAATAAGTATAATAATATCATTTGAAGATAGGTAATAGTAAAATGTACATAAAATCTAAACAGCCATTAATTTCCCTTCCTTACCATTATTATTCATTATAAGTATTCGTTATAATTAATAATATTCGTTGGCAGCGAGAACATAATTTCTTATCTTTTAAAATATTTGTTATTAATAATTAATAAAGCGTTAGTTAAGTATATCATTAATCATTATTTATTATTATTTATATTACTACAATAATAATAAAATGGATTTGAGCCCACGTTAGTTACAACAACTTACACCAATTAAATATTAATTAACATCTAGAAATAGTTGGAATTATTATGTTCAAAAAATCGAATTTCTTCGACATTTTCAAATTTCATAGTGAATGGTTTAATAAGTAAATCATAACAGCAAAAAATGGATAACAGTTTTATTAATATTTTCAAAGACATATTCTTATATATTGCTCTAATTTTTAATCGGTTCTCAAATAGTCAAATGGTTTTGAAAAATAATTTGCAGTGGCATAAGGGCGAACAGACTCATCAAAAAATCAGAAATGTACAGCACTATAGGCGCAACTTAATCGACTGCTGATGGTTTTACAGTCATCGGAAAAACTAGATGATATATTTTTGCCACAGGATTCCAAAACGTGAAAATACAAAAACGTTAAGTTATTTAATGATTTTTTTAACATCGATTGACTCGAGTGAAATTCAACAGTATTGAAACGCGTGACTATGATTCCGAAAGATTAAATCGTGTTTTAAAAAAAATTGAATAAGTACAAAAAGTAAAATTTCACTGTGAATGTTGTTTAATACGTTAGTCGGTCTATAGGTGTTATTGTTACGCCTCTGCGAGATACCGATCGGTACAGCGGTATAGTGTTATGCTCATATAAACTCTATATCATTCGCCCCTACACCGACAAATAAAGTGATATAAATTTATAAATCAATGTCGAATACAATTGTCACGTTAATTGATGAATTTAAGTTCAACGAAAATTTGGAATTCAAAGAAAAAACCATTACCCAAACGCTACGCGTTTTTGCGTGTAAAATGATGAAGAAGAAGAAGAAGAAGAAGAAGAAGAAGAATCGTAAGAAATGCATCGAAATTTTAATCTGACGACATTGCAGCAAGAAAACTACTGTAAAATTAAAGACATCGTCAAAGAAGGATGGATGAAATTTGTTGCGATAGGTACTATCAAAGTAATAACGATGATGATAATAATATTAATAATAACCGTACATAACTACTATTACAGTATAACAAGAACAAGAAGAACAAGAACAACAAAACCATTAACAGCGGTGGCTTTAGACCGAATGAAAAAAATATTAACAATAATCAATAAATGTAAGGTATAATAATAATAATAATAATAATAATAATAATATCATCGCGTTTGAGTTTCAAAAGATCTTTCGCGTCTATTATTATGTATTATAAAATTAATTATAATAATAATTTTACATTTAAATAATAATAATAATAATAATATCGCGGTATTTATCGATTAACGTGTGTGTGGTGCCTTGTGTCCGAGACGAACAACAACAACCGGTCAAACCATTTGACCTTGCCACATTCTCTGAAAAGAAATACGTGTGTGTTACAATATTTTAAATCCAACTTAATCGAAAACAAATTAGGTGCAAACCAAAAGAAAAAAAAAATATATATATATATAAAAAAAAATGATCCACACACATTATCGCATTACTCATCGCATAAGCGGCAGTGAAATGTATTTCCACTGAAAACACAATGATTTCCTTAAGGAAAACTCAAAAAATGGAGCAGCCAATTTCAAAACAATATGTATATAATATTGATTATCTCGAAAGTACAATAATTATTATATGAAAGCATGGTTTCACGCGTGTAATTAAAAACAAATTCACACACACACACACGTACACGTAAACACACAACAAAAAACTTGCACACATATGTGAACACCGAACAAAAATCAAAATCAAAACAACGTTATTATTATTATTATTATTATTATAAAACGTACCTAATTAATAGTATATATTATTAACCGGATCGGTAAAACGAAGTAAATTACAAAATAAATTATTGTGTTAAGTAATTTTGAGTAATATAAAGCGACACCAGTGATAATAATTACAAATAATCATATATTATATATATATGTATGTATTAGATTTACTAATATACCCTTACCTCAAATGTGGGTGATGTTTGTTGCAATGCCCTTTATATACTGCGGCGGCCGGATTTTTTTTTTTTTTATGTATTAATTATTTAAATTGCGTTTACCGAGAGTGTACTAAATTATAATAATAATAATATTATATATAAAAACATTTTATTCTATAAAATTAATTATAAATAAAAACCATCAACATTATTATTATTAAATGACGATGGAAAAATGTTATCCATCTCCTATCACATTACCATCATATATAAATATGTTATTATCATCACACACACGCGCGCGTACGCGCGCTATCGCGTTATACCCGAACACTACTACTATATATTTGGATTTAATAATAATAATAATAATAATAATAATAATAACGAAAATAATTGAATAATATTGTTTAATAAATAGTATATATATATAAAAATGTATTATATAAGGTATACGTAAAGAAGATATTATTAAAAAAAGGCAATAAACGCACACGCATACACGCACACACGTACACAACTCTTGCACACACACTTTGACGTTACGGTTGACAATAGATAGTTTAAATTGAGAAAATGGAAAAAAAAATCTAACCAAGATTTCCGTATTGTCTCCGACGTTCAAGTGCGTATGAGGAATAAGAAATCAGTACTATACAACAAAAATAAATAAAACAAAATAAATCAAAGCCGAGCAAGCTACTTATCAAATATACAATGACAACAACTGATATTAAAAGCTAGTAAGAAAAACAACACACCGTGCAAAAAACACAAAAACAAAAAACAGAAACTTAAGGATATGGAAGGGGGCAGGCAGCAGTAGCAGCAGCATTAGTAAGTATTGTCATTGTTGTTATATATTTTATTATATATATATATATATATTATAATCATAGAAAACAGATCTATGTTCTATGATTTGTTATACTTTTTCTTTGAGACTAATACTACTACTACTACTAATACTGTTAAGTACTGTTACTGTTACTAATATTACTTTAATCATAACTGATTACGAATTATTTGAATGGTCATAATCATCAACATATTATTGATTAGAGACAAGACAATAAATCGGTATACGTTTTTCAGGTGTTGAACATGATTATACGCTCCCACACACACTTATTTCTTCTCTTATCTGACACGCAACATGACCAATCGAATATTCGTAGAATTTAAACTGTTGACCTGGGGGTTAATTTATATGAGCTAAGAGACCTGTTGGGCTTAATTTTAAATATACAATCATAATTTGTGATTAAGTGTTTTCTTTTTTGTAAATAACCAACTTTTAAGTAAAATATGTTTAAAAAAAACATAATTTACACTTGTATATTTAAAACTCATTGAAAAATTACAAATATTTTCATCTTTTAATTAGCCAATATCATTGTATTAACTAGATTCAACGTTCATTTAAGTAAAGTCTAATGAATTCATTTTGCGGATATTTGACATGCTGCGTATAAAAATGCGACAAAAGAACAAATAAGTATGTTACGAAAAAACGTAATGATGAAAATTAATTTTATTACGTTAATTTACTGTATACTCAATATAAATATAAAGTCCAAATACTTAAGTCGTCCAATCAATAAAAAAATTTCAAAATTAAATTCAAGACCATAGTAGATAGTATAATCAACTCACCTACTACGGAGTGAGAACACGACCAAGATTGCACACAAAAATACCGGACAAAATATAAATAAACACTTCTTTACACACATAAATATAATAATAATATAAACACACGCACACGCCACTCGTACACTCACACACAGCTTTACAATACTAAATTTAATGTAATTTAATGGAATATATTAGCATTGGATAATACACATGCATCATAATTAAACTCCCTCCTAATAGGTTTTTAAAAAAAAAGTATAATTATTGTATGTGTGTGTGCTTATTAGTACCGATATTATTAGTGACGAATGCATAAGTTAGTATACCCGAATTAATCCATCCATCTATACTTTGTTATGTTCGTAAAAGGATTAGTCATAGACCCTTCCATTGAAATAAAATACGTACATATATAAATAGTATAGTTAAACCACGTTGATCTCCAAACGTTTAATACACTTATCGCTGTTAAGTCCCTTGTATAAAAATAATAAACAAATCAAATATGCAATTGAATAGTTTTTTGTCACTATAGTGATAAAAACTTATAATTTTAACTTGTGTATTCACCCAGTACAATCATGGCCGCGTTACTCTTACTTTACTATAATAAAAATATTACGACAAATTCAACGAAGACAATGCCAAAAAATGGCTTCAACGTCTTAGTATTAGTAACTAGTAGTAGCGTAGTAGTAGTAGTAATATTAGTAGCATTAGTAGAAAAAGTAATAGCAGACCAAATAGTAGTAAAAACAAACAAACCAAATGAAAACAAGAAAAAACAAAAATCAGATTAAGGAAGAAAGCGGCTTACAGCTTGGTCAGTGGAGCTCTTGCTGTATGGGACCGGAATCAAACGTTCTTGCAATTCACCGCCTATCACCTTTAACGTTTAATATTAATTGTATTAGATTAACGAATAATTTGCATCAAAACCAACGTTAAATATGTTTTTTTCTTTCATTGCATTAACAATTTTTACATTAGCATAATAATTATTATTATTTAACTGACTATATCCCTGTTAGAAATAAAAATAATATTAATGATTCAATTTTGACCCAAATACAGGTTATAATCATTTTCAATATTGCATATATCATAAAAATGATATGATCCATGCTTAGACCGGCAATATTAATATATTTATAAAATTCTAGTAAGGATGAATAAAATATAGCATAGATTATAAATGTGCAAAAAATATTATGAAGATGACCACCAACTGGATATACATATAATATTAAACCAAATAAATATTGCCACCGTATTAACAATACAAAAAAAAACATCTTATAGATAACCCCAAAGAGTCACTATACAAATACAGTTGTCATCAGCATTAAATATAATTATAAGATTATTATGTGCAAGCCAACAGACGTTAGATAAGGAATCCATGTTCGTCCAATATTTATATACAAAAGATGTATAAAAAAAAAAATTAATAAATCTTAAATCCGCATAAAAAACGCAATAGTCAGCGGCAATAGAAAAAAACAAAACTTGAAAGTATATAATGTGTATAATGTGATTAGGTATTTTGACATATGTTATATTGTAACATGAGTTCCGTGCCCTTTCTTACTTTAAAGCCTAAAAGTTTGAACTATCGACGGTATTTATTTCGCGAAGCTGCTATATTGTACACTACACATTTTAACGCTTCAGTTGAACAATAATTATGTATGGAATGTGCAAGTATTAACGTATTATGTCCGGTGTTCGATAAGAGCAAAACAACAACAATAATAAATAGTATATGTATGTATATAAGTACAATAATTATCACGAGTGTGCACAAGAATTTGTGATTTTATATGTAAATACAATTATTATGTAATAATAGTGATTGTAGTGTGTAAATAGATAGAGACAATAAATAAGGTAGAAAAACGGAGACAGAGAAACAAGAGAGTGACAGAGTGAAAGAGAGTGAGTGAGCGAGAGAGCCAGACGATGAAAAATAATAAGACACTAAACGATATATAGCTATTAGCGCAGGCTAATTTACCTAAATCAAATAGGTACGGCACATTAAAAATAATAGTAATAATAATAATAGTATTAATAATAATAATAATAATAATAATAATAATAATAATAATAATAATAATAATA
>NW_020272949.1:376840-424665 GCF_003268045.1 Sipha flava | reverse complement strand
TAATAATAATAATAATAATAATAATAATAATAATAATAATAATAATATGAATATGAATATGAATATGAATATGAATATGAATATGAATATGAATAATATAAATATGAATAACAGAAGTAATAAGGAATAAATATGATATAATATCTTGCCTTCGCAGCCTACTCACATATTATTGATGTGATGCGTTAGTTAGTTGTAAAACCCAATACCATTGTTTCATTAGTTAATGTAGCACGACATTATAGTTTGTACAAAGAATAATTTTAAATCAATAATTAATTTATCTATTGCTAGACAGGCATAGTTCAGCAGAAAGTACAGTATAGTATTTAGGAGTAACTTTATAAAATATAATAATAATAACCAACATATGTATTTAAATCATACCAAGAGGCGATCATCAGCAGTGACTTTTAGTAACAAACACTGTGATTTAACAACAGCACGTACCAAATAGCAAGCATCCAATCCAACGAGACTTAACAATTGATAAGACATACAAATAAATTATAAAAATGTTTCGGTTAATGTATTCGCGTTGCCCTTCTACAATTATAAAATCCATGATTCAAGCAATTCCGGGCGCGCATGATAAACACAAGCCTTATCGGTATAATATGCATTGCATAATATGCGACCATGTAAACCCAATTTAAGAGCAGCAGCTGCAGATAGGAAATCGCGCGCACTTATAAAAGAGTGACAGATAGAGAAGAAATGAAGACCGCCCGTTTTTTTTTTTGTTTTTATTTCTATCAAAATAAAAACGAAAACAAAATATACCCAAGCTCGAATTATTCATATAATTTGTACGTACGTATAATTTCATACAAAAAAAAAAAAAAATGTAAAAAAAAAAGATGAGTGTATTAAAATAAAAATATATAAGTTATAGAAAAAAATTCAAGATGACAATTATAATATATTAATTATTATAATAAATTATATTATGCGAAATTGTTTGTTTTGATTGATTGATTCTTTTTTTTTTTAACGTGACGCACACACACGATTAGGAATATTTAATAGTGTTATCGGATGTATTATATATTATTTTCATTTTGTTTTATCCCTCACTGAGTGGTGTCTTGTTGTTAGAAGGAGGGACAGCTTGGTAGTTGTGGTTGTGGTGGTGTTCCTCATCTATGTACGTGATGTTGTCGGATAGAGGACGGCCCCGTGAGCTGGTAGTGGTGGTGCGCAAACTATGTATGGAACGCCGTTCTTCCAGGTCTTCTAGCGTGGACTTGAAAGCCCGGATGACACGCAGCTGCAAATACACAAACACAACACGCGTGTCATGCGAAGTGTGTTTTTTTCTGGTTTTAGGTGATGAGTGCAACAACTTTTTATCTGTTTTAAATGTATTATATGCACGATATACCGTGTTCTCGTATGTTATTATATTCAACCCGCAGTGCGGTAGGTACATTATACCCGGGGAGGACAAAAGGACGGTCGACAACAAAATTTGCCAACCACAAGGAGGTGTGTGGGAATATATATATAATGTACTATGCACATGGAAGTTTACATAGCGATTACCAATTTGTCGAGTGATTACAGTTAACTGTACGATATCAATAAAACCACTCGTACGCGTCCGAGCTAGATCGGATAAATGCAAACAAAAGCGAGTTCAGTGACCCGTTTACGGTCGTTTACTACCCATTTACGTATAATTTCACCTGTCAACGAGAAAATTTAAAATTTGTTCGCACCACGAACCCCATTATCATTATCAAATTAACACATATCTGTTTAATTTAATGTATAGCAAATTATATAATGTTAACCAGTGGCGTATCCAGAAATTAAATTTTTTTCGGGTGTGCACTACGATTTTGATTTTAAAATGATTGACTATTCAAATGCTTGCAAGTTTATATCAATAGAAGATAAAAATCTCAAAAAATACTTTTGGATATTCTATTGTCTGTCGTCTAAAAATTAAAATAATTATCAATTCCACGTAATATTGTTTCGATTAATTTTATTGATACTAGTAAATATTATAGAGAAAACAATTAAAGACAAACTTTTCATTCATTTACTGGATACTACACTAATGTTTACAAAAAATGGTATGTTATTTATATAAATTACATTTCATTCTGAAAACAATAAATAAAAAACTATAGTAATGGCAATGAAAAAATGATGATAATGAACATATATATATAAATAACTTTTAAGTAGTGAAAAAATTAAACTCATAAACACGTTAATTAAACTAACAAAAATCCTACTTCTCACTTAAAAATAGTAAATGTTTAAATGAAAATGGTAAAAACAATTGACAGCAGAACAATTTTATTGCCTATCGGTGATAATATTATTTGTTTTTGAAAAATCTTTATTAATAAAGTTTTTCTTGAATATATAATAAACAGCTGGCTCACTCGCTCGGCTATCGATGGGCTGTTTGAGGGGTAGAATTAACGCGCGATTTTAATTGACAGGGAAAACAAGTTTTTACACACAAATGTTTGATTAATCACTACATAGATTCTTCGTTGAAAACAATTTGTTGACGACACAACATCAGAAAATGCATGACAACGAACGAGAGTCGTTATTTTACAATTTACCGTACCCTACGATATTTTGGATAAGATATTGACGGAGTAATATTTATATAATATTAATAGTTTATGTGGATCAATTACTACATGCAATACTTTTACAAAAATATTTTCCTAAATATTACTTACTGTTACTAATTAGCCAATACTTATTGCATGACCACAGACCACAATCATAAAAGTTTTGGTAAGACTTAATGGAGAAAAATATTGATAGTTTTCAATACAGTACGAATATAAACGATGTAACTACATATATTATTACTTTTTTAAGTAATAGACTTCTTTATATAAACATTTTTACATATACATTATAAATATATGTGTATATGTTTCAAATAATCGTATAAATTAGTTTTATGAACTCCCAAGGGTTCCAATATCACCCATAATATCCCTTACGCAGTACTGTTTATATAAATACTAAATAGTATATGTGTGTACCATGTAAAATGCAATTATGGAAATGTATAATAAAAAAAATAAAAATAAAATAAAATATATATAAATACATTTTATACACATATATATGTATATAAGTATATATTTATATACAATGTTAATGTTTTTCAATAATGCCTATAATGTGCGAATCGCAGTAAAAACGAAAATCAAAATAAATAAAAACAAAACTAAAACTGAATATTTTGTTCTATCTAATAAAGAAGAAAAGATGGCGAAATTAATAGTAGAAATGTATATATAATGACTGAAAAAACGATATGTACGATAGATAACTTGCACAGAAATTTTGGAAAAACGAACAAACGACAAAAAACAAAGAGAAAGAATTATATCTATATGTATCAGTAAATAGATACGTGTAGCTAAACACGACGATATAAGACATTAAAATAATACATCGATTGTCGAGAAAGATATGAAGAGTTCGGAAAAAATAATAAACTTAAAAAAATAAACGATTAAATAAAAATGGACAATAACAAGAAAAAACGACTGTAACAAAAGACAGAAAAATTAACATTTATCCGCCCTATTTTGGCGGTAGCCAGTGATGCAGCCAATGATGCTCTAACCTGAGTCTGAAGCCTGGTCAGTCCACGGATCCACAGGATCTGGCCGGCACGCGGCTTTTGCCCGGAATCGGGATCATATCTGTTCTCATCACCTAGATTTATAGCATGCGTGTAATCCTCCGGTTGACCGCGTCCCCATCTGCGAAAAACAAAAACCACAAGGCGACAAGGCCGTTAATAAACTCGTTTCGTCACTCCCCGTCGGTGTATACGTGCGCATGGTTGTATAGCCGACGGGCATTGAAGCTCGTTCGTTCAACGAAGTAAACCAAGAAGAAAAAGAAAATATATTAAATATTATATTTAAAATGTATCAAGAAAAAATGTAATTACAATAATAATAACGATGATGACGATGAGGATATAATGGTAGTGATGAAACGGATTTCTACTTACGATAGAAGTTTCGGGATTTTACGGGTAGGCACAGTGGTGACTATTTGGCCCCATAGCAGTGTGCCGAAACCGAATAACAAGCACCACATCCACTGTTCCAGCGACAGGCTCTTGGTGCTGAACGCTTCTTTTCCGTATTGAATGATGAACACCTGGGACAGCACGGTACCGATCCATATGCTATAGAATATCGGGTTGGTGAAGAATCCCTGGAACACGTTGCGCTGACCATGTATTTTCCGCGCGTTTATCTCGTTGAATAACGTCATCATGACGAATGTGTTGAAAATGACAGTGAAATGTTGGGTGGGTTCAGAGCCGAACTCTGCGCCACGGCCCGTTGGTATGTCAAGCATCTTATCGCCGACGAACAACAGCGAAAATATCACCGTCAGCTGGTACACGGCCTGGCCGATAATATTCTTCATCATTGTACGTGATATCAGAGGTTTTGTACGACCATACGGTTTACGCAACAATAGATCAGACGTAGGTAACTCCGTGGCCAAAGCCAACGAGGCCAACGTGTCCATGATCAAATTTACCCACAACATCTGAACAGCCTATAAATACATAAAAATAAAAATGTAAGAAAATAATAATTATTATTTTAATACTATTATAGTGTCATATACTATAATTTATAAAGTTATCATCAAGAATTTCCCAATAAGCATCGATTTAAAAAGAGTTTTTTGGTTTTCGACCAGCAAAAGAAATACAATAGTGTGGACACAGTAAAAATTAAAAATAACTATATTCAGTTTATTTTGACTTCGTTCTGCTTGTAAAGTTTGTTCATACCGTTAGTTACTCAGTTAGTGTAATGAAAAAAAATATACTAAAAAAATAACACATTATTTTATGATATTTTTGGATTACACTTTATTCAAATTTTATGACACATAAGTTACTCATATTGGGCTTTTATTTCACTAAAGCTTATATATTATTTATTTATTTAATATATTTACACGTCTATAAGCTTTTTTTTCAGAATTATTAATTTAATAGTTTTTTAAAAAAATAATGTATACAATTCACTAATTATGCAAAACAATTTATAAAAATGAGAAGGAGAGGTTCAAATTTACTCTATGCAATCAACGACGGAATCGTTGATTATTTACATTATGAGAATAAGATAGTTCGATAGAAAAAACAACGTGTGTAGGGCAATAAGGTGCATTATAATTAATTTGGTAAAATTGTGTAAGGAAATCGATTTTACCAAAAAATATAAAAGGTTAAATTTGCTACATGTCTACAGCCAACTAAAAAAATTAAGCTTAGATGTGTCATTGCAGAAGAGTAATCATGAGGGGAAGGATACGAAATTATTTAGTACATAGCTAATAAACCTCAATAATTTATTTGAACTCTCAAGTTAACGAGAGAATGTAGTTGCACTTGGGTCCCATATTATCATGTTAAATGTAAACAATGAAAATGTGTATTTAATAAGCCGAATGGTATTTACTTTTAGCGGACTATCTTGCACAGCACACGCTCCAATAAACGCAACAATAACAGCCACTACATTGACAGTCAACTGAAACTGTAAGAATTTTGCAATGCTGTCGTATACGTTACGACCCCACATAACTGCCTTCACAATACTACTGAAGTTGTCATCAGTTAATATAATATCCGAAGCTTCCTTGGCTACATCTGTTCCAGCAATACCCTATAAATATAGATAAACATAAGTACATATATCAAATTAGTTTTCAATATCAGAAAAATCAAATTTAAAAAAAAAAATTTTAATTTTTAAATTTTTTACCATGGCAAATCCAACATCAGCTTTCTTTAGAGCAGGGCCATCATTTGTACCATCACCCGTTACAGCCACAACCTCACGACTATCACTCACTTTGCTGTCAATTATACCTTTGACCAAAGTGTATTTATCCGTGGGCGAGGACCTAGCCAATACTCTCAATTTAGGCCACACTTTATCTAATAAGTGTTGTTGAACCTACAAATACAAAATAACTTAATAAATATGTTATTAAAATTAAAGTAGTAAGTATATTGACATCGCCATTAGCATCACGAATTCGCTGATTGAATTCTTTGCCCTCCAAAACAAGCCAATCTTCACCGGGTTTGAATATACCACATTTAGTAGCAATGGATCGAGCTGTATTTACATTATCACCAGTAACCATACGCACAGTAATACCGGCTCGCTGACATTTTCTGATTGCTTCGGGGACCTAAAAATACTAATTTTAAAACACTTTCTATTGTAAAGAGCAACGCGATTTTACCTCTGGCCGAACAGGATCTTCAATTCCTACAACGCACAGAGCGGTTAGGTCACACACTATTTTATCTTCAGAATCCCAATCAGGTTCACCCTCATAATGTACTTGGTTAGGTGAATCAGTTTTTCCGGGTAAGAAATCTTTGTATGCTACTGAAATAGTACGCAGACCATCTGAAGCCATAGGTTCAATAACATTCCTTACCAAACGATCTTGCATTTCCCGTGAGAATTTTTCCAATCGACCATCTCGGCCATAAATGTATGCACATTTTTTTAATACTATTTCTGAAGCACCCTTGGTAAATAGTCTGTAGCCACCGCCTTCTCTAGGAATGACAGTACTCATAGACTTACGCACCGAGTTGAACGTATATACACGTGTTAGCATTTCTTCTGGAATATCGTCACGCCATGTTTGATAATTTTTTCCAAGTGCAAGGATGAAACCCAATAGAGCACATTCGGTTTTATTACCAACTTGTTTGGGTAATTCACTAGTTGGGTCATCGGGTGGCATAATTTTAGATGTATATGCCGAATTAATAGAAATTGCTTGTACCATCAAATTTCCAACATTCGATGGTATTGAAGCGAATTGAGGCATTGTTTTACTAAGAACTTCACAGATATATGATTGAACAACTGTCATTCGATTTGTCGTTAGGGTACCAGTCTTATCAGAACAAATGGCTGTGGCATTACCCATAGTTTCACAAGCATCTAGATGTCTAACCAAATTGTTATCTTTCATCATTTTCTACAAAGATTACAAAATAAACATCAATAATAAATTTAAAAAACTAGATATAAATAATAAAGAAAATACGAAAAAGAAAATACCTTGACTGAATATGCTAAAGAGAGGGTCACAGCAAGAGGAAGTCCTTCAGGAACAGCCACTACCAATACAGTGACACCAATAATTAAATGACGAACAAATTCACCAGCATAATGGTTCTTCCACTGTTTATGTTCGATGACAAATGTAGTGATACAAAATTGAATGACCAATATAAGCACAGTGAGGACAGCAATGGTTGATCCTAATAATATTAACAATAATAGTATGATTAATGATTACTTTATTTAATAATGATTTGAATAAATAATTTCAAAATAATTTACCTGCATATCCAATTTGTATAGCTAATTTGGTAAGTTTAGCTTGTAAAACAGACTTGTCTTTTTTGGCGGGCTCCTCTTCAGCCTTTTCACCACCGCCAGCTGTATCATCATCTGTTTCAGCGCCTTTGTTCAATTGCTTCATACTCATATCCGTAGTATGGCTGTTAATAGTAGGAGGTGCTTCATCAGTTAAGCCCTTACCTTTAACTTTTCTGGCTTCTGTTTCAAAAAATGTTTATTTTATATCATTAAATATATTATTTAACAAAGTTTTAGTAAAAAAAAATATATATATATATAAATAGAGCGAAACAACCAAAGTCAAAATCGCAAGGACACAATCAAATATTCCATTTATGACAAGTTTCTAAATTATACGATCCATAACTAATGAAATACTATATGATAGGACTAAATTAGATAGTAATTAAATTAATTTTTACGGTGATGTAATTAATATAAAACAAATTTAATTTTAATGTCAACAAGAATGATTTAATGAATTAGAATATAAAATAAAACACAGATTAGGATAGTAAAAATAAATATTTTGAATATGCATTTATTAACATGCAATAAGTTTGAATAGAACGGTTAAAATTAACTAGTGTTTCGAACATTTGTAGCATACAGAAGAAACTTTGATCTTTGTATTTAATACACCTAGAATTTAGAAACTTAACATCAAATACTCAACAAAATCTAATATAAGTTTTATAATTTTTCATTCAAAAGAAATATGTAATAGAATAGTGAATAAAATTATAAATAATATAAATAATAAATATATATATATATTGACGTTTTCTACTTCTACTTTGAGCTTTATGGTTTAATTTTTATATAAAAGTATAAATGGAACAATTCATTTATTAATATTAACTACATCTAAAAATATAACTTTTAACCACAAGTACGATAAATACCTTTTCGTTGTTTTTTCATTTCCTCTTCTTGTTGATCTACTGCTGCACCCAACAGTGTGAATATGATTCCAGCTTGGGAATTTATACCCACTGCAGTGACTAACATTTTACCACTACCTTCCATTACATGGGTTCCTTTAAATAAAAAACCGTTTAATTTAGTTTAAAAAATATTGAAAAGACATTTTGTTAAATTTAATAATTCCTACCCGACAAAACCATAGGATCGAAAGATTCTCCTTTTTTAACATGATCTGACTCGCCAGTCAAAGAAGATTCATCGATCTTTAAATCGTTACTTTGAATAAGAACACCATCAGCAGGAAGCAAATCTCCGTATTTAATCTGTTAAATAACAGAAACATATTATTTACTATTTGGGCAAACAATGGTCACTCAATAATTATTTTAACATCTAAACTACCTGGCAAATATCGCCAACGACTATGTCTCCAACAGAAATTTGACGCAGTTCGCCTTGCCTGATGACATTGAATTTGTGTTCACCCTCAATACGGTTTTGAAGACCACGAAACTGTCGTTCCTTTGTATAATCATTGAACGCTGTTACAATGACAACCACTATAACTGATATTAATATAGCTAATCCTTCAATCCATCCATGTTTCGCTTCATCGTCTTCGGCGGTCATTGCTGTAGGAACAGAAAATATAATTGTAATTAAAATACACCATCATACAAAGAACTATTATGTTAACAGAAAATATACATTCTTCGTCGGCTGGTTTGTAAAGCGACAACACCAATGAAACAATAGCGGCAATTTCTAAAATAATAAGAGTAACATCCTGCAAAGCTTCCCACACAAGTTGCATAAATGTCTTCGGAGGTTTAGGAGGTATTGTATTTGAACTGAATGTCTCTTTTCTATGTTCCAAATCAGCCGTAGATCCACTTAATCCTGCATAATTAATGGTACAAACAATTATAATCATTTTTAGATACATGAAAAACATAAAAAGAGAACAAAAAAAATTAATTACCTTCACTGGGTGATGTGTACAGCTTTTTACAAATATCTTGAACGCCACCTAGCTCGTTTAATTTCTCGATACCTTCACGGCCTCTATGTTCCATAAGTTCACGCAATTGTTTTAACGTAACCCCGTACTGAGCGGGTCGTCCGTCTATTGTAGCCATTTTGTTGTGTTTTTGGTAATACGATTAAACAAATAACTGTGGATTATTCACAATAATGTAAGAAAACTGAAGTAGAAGACTGTCTAAATGTCGGCTGAATTGCTATACGTTCGCCTTTCTCTCCGTTTTAATAGTAGTCTGTTGATATAAAATAAGAACAAAATATAATTATCTTTACTAATTGTCATCATAATATGCATTTTACTATAATATATATGTTTGGTGACTTTAATTCTTGATATTTTTTTGTCTAATCATTAAATTAATGTAACCATTAGGTTTTCATATGATATTATTGTTAATTACTATGATAATAAACAATTAATTTGACAATTTAAAAAATGGGCCAAAGGCGAGTTTCACATAATAGTTACGTCAATATAATCAACACCACCAAATTCATTTCGTTAGTCACATTTACCACCGCACTCAGTACTAACTCAAACTAAACGCATTTATTAACATACGACCAACGTTATCCTCATCATCACCGGACGTTACTAATTTACACCAACTGTCTGTCCGTTAGCTGCGAATATAGTATTATAATATTAGTAATACGAAAACGCTCACGCTTTCCGCCATCAGATGATTATCCCAGATAGCAATGACGTACGACATAGGATCATTTTAATTTATAATTTGTTAACAAAGTAGCATCGTTAAACAAAGATTATATTACCTCAAAATAGCTGACGATGGAAAAAGACTATTTTAGTTCGTTTTTCACTCTTAAACTCTCATAACGTTTGTTATGTTACATCATATTAAACTATTATTACTATTATTATTACTTAGACACCAACAATTTTCATCACATATTCACTTTAATTTCGTAACATTTTCAAAATTAATTTTAATTGAATATAATTTGTTTGATACAGGAATACGAATTAATACTGAACATCTACATAAATACAATTCAGAAAAAAATAAGTATATATTTTATTAATCAATAATTTAATTTTAAATACAACTATAGAAAATGTATCACAAATTCCAAAATTAAATTATATAGGAATGTAATGAAATATAAATTTTTTATTTATTATTTATTTATTAATATTTCTTATTTAATATTTTTTCAATACTTGTAATTATAAGAAGTAACATATAATAAAATATTATTTACAACATAATAATTATTATTGAAATTATGTTTTAAGAAATATATTAATTCAAGAACGATATTATAAACAACCATATTTCTTTTTATAACGAATATTTTATTATTGAACACAATTATTATTTAATAAATATGAGTACAATATAATATTTTAAAATAAATATCTCATTTATTAATACATTATAATATTAATGTTGATAATACGTAATAATAATAAATTAATGAATAATTAAATGTGTTATGAATATCATCTGTAAAATAATAAAATATATCTTCTATAAATGTGGTTTTGAATTACTTATTACCTTTCCTCATCGATTCCATTTTATTTCTTATAGTAATAAAAAAAGCGTGAAAAACATTAAAAATATTTTTATTTTTTTGTATAAGAGTTTTTTGTATGTTCTTTTATAATAAAAATTGGTTTAGTTCTTGCGTATAAATGTACAAAAAATGAGAACAAATAATAAAATAAGTAATACAAAACAAAAATAATTTAATAAATAACAAACAATTATTATAGTAATTATTGATAATTATTTTTGCACTTATTTATTGAAATGGAAGCTGGTAAATTGGGTCCTAAATGACCTTTTATAGGTAAATTGAGTCCCGCAAAAAGTAGCCAGTAAGTATGTTGAGTCCCGGGAAAAAATAGGTAGTAGGTAAATTGGGTCCCAGCAAAAACAAATTAATTTTATTAATAATATACAAAAAAAAAAAAAAATAAATAATTTAAAACATACATGTTATAAAATATAAGAATTAATTAATTATAAATTATTCGCTTGGTAAAAACTTAAATAATATGGATTAAACAAACTCAAATTCGGTTATTATATTATTAGTGTACTTTTTCATTTGCTCCTTAGTTTGTTTTTTATCCAGCGTATTTTTCTTTTTTTAATTTGTGCTTCGTAATTTTACTTATATCTCTCACTGTATTTCTAATAACTTGTTTACAAAGTAAAAAATAGTAGGATGTAAAATCGAAGGTTTAATCGTGAATGATATGATTCACATTTATTGGTTGTACGCACGGTGGTGGCAGAAAATTGAGACCAAATATTTGGGGGAAATTTAGCATTAGCTGAGATATACTTGTAAGTATCTAGTATATTATCACAAAATATCCATCGATTATTTCTTCTAACATTAGTAATAGCAGCTCATCGTATAATAAAATATGACCTATTAATTCATTTCGCCTTTTCTGTATACTCTTCCATATTTATTTCCTCTCAGATACCCTTCCTAAAACTTCTTCATTAGTGATTCTGTCAATCCAAATTATCTTTTCCATCCTCCTGTAGCACCGTATGATATACGTATTTTAATTAGACGTAATCAAAGATTACATTGACATTTTATCGTTGAAAATCAATCAAATTATTAGCCGGGACCCAATTTACCCAATACTTTTTTTTCCCCGGGACTCAACTTACCGCTTTCAAAAAGTACCAAACTTATCGTGGACCCAATTTACCTAACCTCATATATTCGCATATTCATACTTAGGCTTTAAAACAAATTATAAACATTTTACTTTTTATATAAAACAAATAAAAAAAACAAAAAATTAAGTATCAAAATTTTATATTATAATAAAAATATTCTATACCATGGGAAAAAAACTCGCTGCTTTTAGAAAAAATTAGTTACTTTTATGAGTCGCAAAAAATGTTAATTAAACTATCACTATAATTTATGATATACCTACACAAAATACCTTAACAATATTTTTATTGAACTGGTATACATCATTTTTTTTTCATAAAACGGTAATAAATTTAACAATAATTTTCAATAATAAAAAAACTATTAAATACATATACATGTTTTTAAGATGAAAAGGTAAATATTATAGTAAGTTAAATTCAGTATTCAATAATAATCGACTCCAAAAAAATTATTTATAAACAGACGAACAATATTATTTTAAGAAAATTATATATTTACTTAAATTTATCTCTTTTATATTAACTATTGATTAACGAAATTAAAATACAGTTATGTTCAGTTTACTACTATTTAAAATGTACAGAAAAATACTATGAACTTTCATGTGTGAATAAAAATATTAAAACAATAAATGAATATTTACATAAATGATTAATATTTGTATATACATTTAAATACATTACTTTTAATTATATTAATTTAAATTATAAACATATGCTATTTGAACGTATAAAATATTCTTTATACATAATTTTAACATGAAATAATAATGTTGTTAATTTATGAATAAAATTATGTATAATAATTATATTTCAATCAAACACTTCAGGTTTCCGTGTAAATTATAAGTTATAGAATATAATAATATTTTACATAAAGTTTTTAAAAATGAAATCACATAAACCCCCTGTGGAGTTTTCTATCGGAGTTTTCTTTATAATTTAAAACTATTTAATACATAATCGTATATTCGAATTACATTATAAAGAAAATTCATAAATATAGTTATTGAGTTTAAAACATTTCAAATATCAAATTCTTCTTAGATTTGTTATACATTTACTTTTTTTAATTAATAATGTAGAAAAAGAATATATAAATCATTTAAATAAAATTATTTTAAAGAATATAATATTATGTTCATATTTATCAATTTTAGATTTTGATATTATAATTTTTATGACTTTTATTTAAATTAAATTAAATATGAAATTTAATTTTACACCTTTAAAAATTATTTTTTATTAGCTTTTTATTATCTAGTGCAGTGGTTCTTAACCTTTTTCGGTTCAGCGCCACTCCTTTATCGAGATAAATGACGAATTACAACCCCCCCCCTCTCCAAACCAATCAAAAAAGTGTTATATATTTATGGACCAGTATCTAATTTAAAATAAAAACTCATAGTTTAATTTTTGGTAGATAATCGACGATCCTTTGGTATTAGTTATTAAACTCTTAGCAAACAATAACTCTTGGACCATTTCTTTACTGTTCTTGATAAATCGCACATACGCTAGTAAAATAGCTTTATAATCTGTTACGTTATCAGCTATCAGCCATTTCGTCAATTCCTTTGGAGACAGTGTCATTGCTCAAAGGAACTGATTTCATTATTTTATTACTTGAACTCTCTCCTTGCATAGTGTCAACTATTTCCTTAACATCAGGTAAAATAAGCGTTTCCCCGAATTAATGAGGTACCTATATCGTTTTTTAGAACTAATAAAAACACTTTGTATGAAACGATGAGTTCCTTATTTGAATCAGTTGATTTTTTTTTTAAATCAACTATTCACAGTAGCCATTTTTTCAATTTTTGTTTTATGGTCCTGAAAAAATGAAAGTGGCTTTATTTTGTCGAAATCTATTTTTGATAAATGCTCTATCCAACCGTGATGATTTCATCGCCTCATTAGAAAATGTTCTTCCACATACAAGATAAAACGATAACTGTAAATGATGCGATGAAGCGATAAAACCAAACCAAATAAGTACTACTCCGAGTATTGACAACACTTCTATTTTTCACTCATTATTAAAATGTGATTATTTAGAGTTTTATACTTAAAATTAATTAAAATTAAGACACGTGAAGGCGCACTAGAAAACTCGATGTGTTGACGTTTATAGCTGAGATATAGTCAGTCACATACTGCGAGGTGGGTTCCAACACTATAAGAAAATGGGTATAAAAGTAAATCTATTAATAAACATGTTATTGAAGTATTTCCTATAAAACTCGATTAGATAATGTGACGTACGAACGTACGTAATTACAATTTTTGTGATTTCACGTGTGATAATATGTATCACTAGACACTGGTGTTTTTCTATAATGTCCATTGGCATTATAGAACTTACTGCCCCTCCAACGCCCCCTTCAATCCTATCAACCCCCTAAAGGATCAAAATGCCCCTTAGAAGGCGGTACGCCCACGTTAAGAAACACTGATCTAGTGTTATTAAATTTATAACATAATTTAATCCAAATATTATCAAAATGTATAGATTTTATTTTAACAGTACTAGTATTTACATATTTTGTTAGACGAAAAATATTAGGACGCGTATTTTAACTAATACAATATTTTATTTAACCATATCTGATCATATAATTTGAAATAAATTGAATTTATCGAACAATAAATTTCTTCTTATTAAAACTCTTTAAGTTTTATACATTTTCATACTAAACAAACTTATTAAACAATGAGATTAATAAGTGCATTATATAACATTTCAAACTTCACACATTGTATTATAAGGCGAAACAAGATTCTGCACGTTTAACCTTCAAGCCAACAAAATTCCAATATTTAATAAATTATATATATATATATTTATAATTTTACGTGAAACCAATATGTCTAGAGTGCGTTTTATGATTAAAAAATAAAATTCTAAAACATAGGTTATTCATTTTACTACAGCCAAAGTATTAATACTTAGAAAATTCCAACGTTTATTATACGAATAATTTCAACTACTATATATTTATTTAATTTAACTGTATGTTATATTACACACATTAATGCATAAAGTAAACAAATGCCAATACTATTATTCGGAATGATTAGCACTTGTCTCTGTTTTCAATGTTGCATGTAATAAGAAATTCACTTCACAAATCGAAAATGTCCCAAGACTTTTTAAAAATACCTATGTTAGGGATTTACATTTAAAATTCTAAAACATAATAAACACTAGATATAAAAATTTTTATCTCATAAGGTTTATTTACTGTATCAAACAATACACTCCACTACACGACACATTTCGAGTTGTACAAAGGAAAACAAAATTAAACCTAAATGTACGTTATCACTGTAACATTATAATAAAATAAAATACACAGAATAGTAATTTAAATGATAATATATAGAATCTTATTCCATAAAAAAATGATTATATTTGCAATACTACAAATTATTTTTGGTATTTAAATCAAATACTTGTTTGAAAAATTACCTTACTTCTTGAAACACCCATTGAAACATAATTCACATTTTATTTAAAAGGTTTATTGTATATGTGATAAAAATTACTTTGTTATATAAAATTAACACATTTAAGATAAATGTAATTATATATATCGTAGCTGATATATGTATTAAAAATTGCATAATTAGTTGATTCGTACTATCATTGAAAGAAGATGTTGTTTATCTTACTAAAGGTGAGACAATGATTTGATACATATCACATTTTAGGACTGAACATATAATTCAGACACAACCAATTTTAAAATACATTTTAATTAAATCTAACAACAAATTAAAATAAACACAAAATATTTGTTTGCTATTTTTTATTTCACGAATATTATGAAATATTGTTAGTAAATTATATTTAGATGAAGCATGTTCTGTAAAAGACTATGTATCCTGAAAAAAGGTCCACTACATTTAATTTACTTTTAATATATAATTATGATTCATAATGCAAAACTATCTTAATTTTTAAAATATTTATCAACTCAGATTAATTTTCTAAACAATGTATAGGTACATAAAACATAAATAGGTTGATTTGTTTAGAAATAAATAGTTTGCATTTTTTTTTAAATAATTACAAATTTTTTATACAAGTATATATTGATAGGTATATAAAACTTAAATAGGTAGATTTGTTTAGAAATAAAAAGTTTGCATTTTTCTTTAAAAAATTATAAATTTTTTATACAAGTATATATTGATAAATAAATTTTGTATAGTTATTAACTAGTTCATTAAATAACCAATAAATATTTAATTTTAATATTAAATAATAATTATTTACATTTATTATGAACTTTTAGGTTATTTGCTTTTTTTCCCAATTTTATAACACTCAATTTTTCTAGATTTGCGGTTATAAATTATGATAAAAAAAAAAAAAAAGTGTGGCAAAAACGAAGATGATAATATTTTATTTTTATAATTTTATGATTAAGTAAGTAATTACAAAACTTTTGTTTCGTGTACTCAATGTAAATTTAACAATATTTTATACAAAACTTTTTAGTTTATTACATTTTCTACATAATAGTTAAAAAAATACACTTTAAATAATGATGGATTTATTTAAGTCCTTTTTCAAAATACATATAATATTAAAATTATATGCTTAATATAACTTTTAAACCCCAACTACAAAAACTTAAAATTTATATTTTGCTAAATAATTATATACTTCATTTCCAACTATCTAAGCTTATTACTGTGTTTTAAAAGTTTATCAACTTTTCTATAGGTTGTTTTCATTTCAATGCCATCAAGTTTAATATTTCATAAGTATTTACTTAAAAAAACACATAAACATTATTCATTTACACTAAATTTAAAAAAAAATTGGCTTTAAAGTAATTATTATTTAATTATATTTATCTGTTAAATATAATTCTTAAGATTAATAAATTATTCCATAATGCAAAACATGCTGAAATAATTAATCACTAAAATTTTATTAGATTTAAAAAGTACAGTATGGAATTTCATTCTGAATGAGTAACCATTTTTTTAAACATTTATCATGAATAAATTATACTTAGTTCCGTTTATTTTAATTAAAATAAAACACTTAGATAACCAATTGATATGCGTTCGAACTATATGTAAAATATATACGAGAAAAATAAAGCAAAATTGTGAAAATTCATACCCAACTACGTTTTAATATACAGTTGAACAAAACATTTGGAAGTTTTCTTTTCGTCCGCTCTGACAAAAACATAAGCATGTACTCTTAGTAACGTACTAAGTAAATAGAAATAAACTTGACAGTAATATTAATATATTTGATTACATATGATGACTTAACGACATAACGTATGATATACTTAAGACGTTTAACAAACGTGAACTTTTCGCACTTTACCTTTATCCTCACAACAAATTCAACTTACCACAAAATCATTTGTACTGGATTACTACACTCCAGGGTCTTCTGCGTTTTGACAGTACTTTAATGGTGGTGGAGGCGGCGGTCGTCTTAGCGGCGACCGTCGTTTTGATAATTGTAGTGGCGGCCGTCGTGGTTGCTTTTGTCGTTAATAGCACGACAAGTAACGACTTCGGCGAACTTACCGCCAGTGGCGGAAGTAGCTACTGCTACTTCAACTGCAGTAGTGCTGGTGATGTCTTTTCAATCGATAGCAAAATGTATCTGTCAACGTGAAAAAATAAAATTACTATGATTAGTGATTGATTACCAACAACACAGAAAATAACATTTAAAACTGTAGGTACACCCAACGATTACAATTTTTACCGGTGCAAACTACTACTATAAAAATAACTGCATAAGGTAATTTCATTATTTAAAATGAAAAGTATAACAATTTACATAGTTAAATACTTCAATGTTACAATAGCACTTATCATATGTTCCGCGTTATTTATAATAAGTTTGTGATAATATTATACCAAATAAATACTTATTGTAATAAAATATACACGTCATGTAATTTTCGTAATTTAAGCATTATTTTATTGAAAACGCATAAGTAAAATAAAATAATAAATTTAGAAGAAAACATTAATCCAATAATTAGAGATTTATTGAATTGTATAACGATTGAAACAACTTTGATGTTTACTATTTCGCTGTATTCGATGTAAATAAGTGTACGTCGTTTTAATTTATAATCATACTAAATAAGCAATAATAAGTTTCGAAGTCATCTTTCTCAAGTAAAATAAAATTTAGCTTCATTTTCTCAAATGATTAACACTAACTCCACTTGTTTAGAACATTATTAAAACTATTATTATTAATAAACACTGATTATCAAATATTTGAAATTGTATTAATAATTTCAAAGCACGCTAGACAATAAATTAAACAATTAAGCGTTAAGTGTATTTCTAAATTCCATATGAATTCTTGAATTAATAAATCAATGTACAAAAAAAAAACACTTTATAATACAATAATTTTAACAATGGTTTTCTTACAAAAGATTTTTCTAATTTAATCACAAATAAATTTGTATAATAGATCTATCATACGTCAGTATAAAATAAACAATCGAATTAAATGATATGATAACATTAGTACTTAAAATAAGCATACTAATATTTTGAAAGGTCAAGGTTCGAAATAAATACACATTTGATAGGTTTATTAATGTATGTAATTATTAGTTTCATATGTTGATGAGTAATTATTACGTTAATCTTCCGTATTAAATATTATCCACGTAACAAAATAAAACACCCGACTAAATAAACAAACAAAAAACATAAAGATTTCTGATTTTCATAAGTTTAATATCTCTTGCATAAAAAAAGTGGTATATAAAGTTATATCACTAATAAATATGTTTATTTTAACACAAATCCAATCAATTTAATTGGTATTGACCTCGGTATTGTCAATATCGTAAGTAATTTTAATTCATCATTCAAATGACGCACCTAATGTAAATTTAAGTTACTGATTTCTCGTTTATTTTTAAATTCGCATACAAGTATATAAAAATGTAAAATAGAAGCTTCTGAAACAAGTATTTTACGTACTGAATATGTACTTAAAATCGTAATGTGAAATAGCAAAAACAATTTTTAATACCTTGTAAGTAAGAAATAAACAATTTCAAATTGCATGTGCATTTTTAAAATTAATTTCAAAATTTAAAATATTCTTACGTGAATCATTAAAAAATTATTTGTCGACACAGAACAGTCACAAACCGAATTTATCGTTATAACTTTTTAATATAACTTCTGAATGAACCACACTTATGTGTTGAGTATTTTTTTTTATCTAAAACAAAATATTTTATCATAATAATCGGTTAAATAATTACAATGAATATTTACATATACTTGTATGCCAATTTTGTAAATTAATAATGTAAGAAAATTACATTTTTGTAGGTACCTACCTATATTATCACGTTAGAATTTTTACCGTACGCTAATTTACTTATTACATAATGAAGTAAAAAAAATTCAATGATTTACTCATTTAGAATAATGGCGTTCAGGTGATTCGTATATTATGCTTATAAGTATTGCTACATAATATAAAATTAACACATAGTAAAATATTATCGGATGACATTAGAAACCTTCTTGAGTCTAAAGGGCATTCATAACTGACAATACTGTTTAGTTATCCAATCACACCCTTATAATAAATTAGAAATTAATAAATTACATCGACCAACAATGTTATAAACAATAATTACATAAAATTAACATGTGGTTGTTATTCAAAATAGATAACCTCATTTATATTTTATATTCTGTGATTTTAAAACTTATGGTGCATATAATTTATTACATTTAGCGAAACATTTTTCTATAGATGATAATTTTACAACACATGTTGTGATAATGTTATTACGTTATTTTTGTGAATTATTTATTTATTTATTTTTAAACGGGCTAGAACATATATTTTACATAATAATAACAATTATGTACATTTTTTTAATAATGATTGTTTAATAGCTATTGTTTAATTATAAATACGAGAATTCCGTTTTATGATCGTTCGCTAAATAAAACAGCATAATAATTAGTTTAAAAATATATTCCTATAAATATTTGCACGCTACAAAAATATACGTAAAATAACTTTTAAAACGTTAGATATTTTTATTTTCTAATGAAATTTTAAAATTATTAATTGCATACATTTGTAGCCTTTTAACATTCTCCACACGATAAACCTCATTAACATTAAGAACTTTATTTATAACAATATTTTGTTTAAACAACGACTACTAAATATAAAACATAATATGATGAGTTTCGTAAATTTGTAATTTAGTACATAAAAATATTTCTTTATTCATTAAGTTTCGAGAGTTATGAACAAATCAAAGTTCACTGTTGAAACATTTATTTTTAAGAAATGAAATAAAGTGAATTGATAAAAATAAGGAAAAAAAATATTATGTAGTTAAATTTTTTAAAACTTTAAAATGACAATAATTTTCTGGAACGATTGCTGAAAAATGTATTATGTAAAATTTCGAAATTCAATTTAATTTGTTAAAAATAAATGGATTTATTAGTGAATTATTACTACTAAATACAATTGAATTACTATGCATTAAACAATAAATACACATAAAGTACATTTTCACTCACTAACACTCATTAACTCACTAATACAAAAGTATTTTTTCCTGCATATTTTAACTCCAAATGTATTAACGATTGTTATTTATAAGTGTCGTCATAGGTAGGTAATATAAGTTTATATATTCATACTAAAAGATAATTAAAAACTATAATCAAATAAAAAAATAAAGAATTCACACAATTTTACACAAGAGTACACGACTCGAAGAACGTTTAATTAATACGAGATATTTCTGAATCGACAATTCATCGAAATGGTAGTGGCGAAAAGTACTTTATCTTGTTTGAAGTTTCAAGGTTTGTAATGTTTTATTCGAACAGTACCTATAATGTGCTGTTTAACATTCGTAGTAATCACAATTACTAAAAAAAAAAAAAAATTACGATAACAATACCTATAGAAAAATATATTGAGCGAATACATTCAACTTTTAAATTTAAGATGCGCAACACTAATGCAAAGGGATACAAATAAAACGGTAAGAGAAAAACAGCCGAGTCGAACGAAAGAACTTATACGGAACTGCTGAATATACGAGTAAACACGAAAAAATGTTACTATACAACTGTTGTTTATATACCAAAAACATTTTGAACACACGTGCAACCATTTTTTTTTTTTTTTTATTTATTATGTTACTGCTAACGATCTTGGTAAAGTATACCAGTGAATTAAATTAAATTCTATTTGATTACCTACTTAGTTGTTTAACTAAATTTCTGAAAAGTATTTGAATTTTTACCAATTTGAACTTAATATTCTTTTATAATTCTTAAATACTCTAGACTGAACAGTAATATAGCCGTGAGAAAATTAAAAATTATAATATAATTATTATCATTACACTTATTTTTTGATTATAGATTTATTGTAAAATAATATATTTTAAGAATTCACTTTAACTATATAACAATAAGCAAATTTAGGAATGTTGAGAGCCATAATCAGATTACATAACAAGTAAAATAACAATTGTAACGTGCATTATATTTGCTCTTAAGTACTCGTTTTCTAAGATATTTAATACTAATTTATTTTAATAGATATATTTCGTAATTTGTTTAGTACAATTACCAAAATTATTTCCTACAACATTGCCTACCAACCATGTAATGCCGCATGCATAAGCGCATGTAGTCGATCGGACGATACAAGATCGATCGCATATAAACCAGGTCACAAATATTCCATTTATTTTTAAAGACACATTTTTTCTCGCTTTGAAAAACAACAATTTTTCCATTAGACAGCTCTTCGCATGCGTATAGGCCTCTATTCCATACGGTCAGGAATATAAATTAGAGAAATCTGCTGATGACATTCAGACACAACTTATTGGGAAACATTGCGGTAACTTAGTCGGTCGAGCGACTACTATATTATATTACCTAGTTTATTTTATTATTATTATTATTATTGTTGTACGTTCAGATCACGTAGAACAGCGAAAGCTGCTACTAGCTAGCCGCCATAGGTAGACGCGTGTTGTACACACAATAATAATATCTACAAAATCTATAATCTCATTCTACACCGAGAGCACCATTTTTGCGACAATTACCAAACGCGTGTACAAAACACGGATAATTTTATTTCACCTTGGACACGTATAAAATATATTAAATTTAATTTTTCTTCTTCTCTCTTCGTGAAGCATAATAGCAAATAATTAAAACATCATTGTATATACTTGAATATCTAAATACCTAAAAGGTGTAGGTATACATTTTAATGAACAAACATAACAAGAAAAAAAATTAGAATCAGAGCTACATTTTAAAAAGCCAGCACTTTTATACTTTTTACAAGCGAATAATGTATATATATACGTCCAAGCACACAAACTATTAAATATTTATGAGTCGTCATGAAATTGAAATAATTCTTAGTAAAACGAAATAATAAATTCGATTTTCTTTTCAAAATTAAAACTTTAGACGGCCGATAAATAAATGCATCTTATTGGTAAGAAACGTTACCATAACTTTATACGGTAGGGAAAAAAATCAATGAGAAGTAATGCGCGAATGCAAACAATCAAGTCAACACATTAAGTAAATATTTTCGATTGAATAATTTCATAACGAATTAATGGATTGTATTTAAATATTATATCCTTGAAAATATTACCCTCTTCTTTTTTTTTCTGCAATAACAAAAATCGAAAGTAACATATATTAGTAATTGATAAAAAATTCTCCGGTATCCATTACAATACGGATGGAATGATAGCAAAAAAAAAAAAGAAAAGTTTAATCGAATTGCCGTCTGTCGCTGGAGGTCATTCGGTATAAATATATTTGCAAGACAATTTATTTCAGGGCCCGCGATGTTCGTGAAGAAAATAGGACCTAATTTAAACAAAGGGCGTAACTTTTTTTACTTACTTCCCCTCCCGTTTCCGCCGTTAATGCGAGTCTTAGAAGCGGCTAAATATAGGTACGCGTACGACCCTGACTGTTAACGTGGTTTGACATATATATCCTACAGACGTAGACACACTTTCTACCACGACGAGCATACATGTATACATTATAATATGATATAAGAGAATATAATAATATACCGTTACAACGGCGGTGTGTCCGGAAAAATAAAATCAATATTGCACTGCGCCACAACCCTTGGCCGGGGAGGGGAAGGGGTCGAGAGAAGAGGGAATGGTGAATAAACGTACGCGTAATACGTCAAGCTTTCGTTCAAGGCGTTTTTCCAATTCATCACACTCCGCCAGCCCGCCCACACGCAGGACACCGGCGGGTGGCGGTCGTTGACGCGTTATTCACACACAATTTGCTCGTCCCTTCGAAATCTCACTCGCCGTCGATTTAAATCCGCGACCGCACTACACACGGACCGCATTGTGCACCGTGCACGTGCATCTCGAAAAACCCACGGTTGAAATTTTAACCGCGACAGCCAATCCGTTACGTAACGACAAGGCAATGACAATACATCACTTCTTTAACGGCGTCACATTTACATTTTCATCCCGACCGTCACACGTGTGTTTGTTTTAATAATAATAATATTATTATTATTATTACTACTATTGTAAAGCAGCTGATGTGCGCTATTATACGGGCGCACTTTTTTTTTTTTTTTATCATTTTTACAACGACCGCGACGTGTAGTTCGTAAGATCGTAAAAAATAACTACGGACGCCGTAACGTTTCCTTCGTCACGCGATTTCGTTTTTCGCGTTTTGTCGCGATTTCGTAACAGAAAGCGCATCCACGAGCTTTCAAACAGCCCGAATACGTACGGTCTCTCCTCGGGACGCGTTTCGTGGTACAACGGTTTCGAACGCGAGACATTTATACAGTTCTACTAACCGACCAGGTTACGCATCGGGACAGGTCGCGGTCGTCACATACATGTATTTCGTGTAACGGCGGGTGGGCGCATGACGTCTGTGCGTGATTGATCTGACCCACGTTTTCCAATTCCCGCCACCCTCAAAAAACGGTACGCTACGATACGCAATCGCATCGCCGGAATACACTCTCCGTGTACGAAAATCATTTTCATTTTTGTCTTGATAGGCGCTATTCACATACAGTTTTAGCTACAGCGAAAACGACGACGGAAACGATTTAAATGGTCATAATGGAATCGATCGATCGAGTCGAATGTATCGCGTCGTTCAAAAAATCGAATCCGCGTCCCAGGCGTATTTCTGGCCCGTAACGTATACGTGATTTAATCCCGTAATAATATTTTGGTACTCAACTTGCATGAAAATAACGGCAGCGGCGGCGGTAGAGCATGTGGCACGTAAAAAGAACGAAATACTCGCCATTTTTTTAATATTTTTTTTTTTGCTTTTTACATACCACCGTTCTACGTATTGCTTTTGCTCTTTGCGCGTGGCTATCACATATGAACGAGAACAACAAAACGAACTAGTATTTCTACGATAATCGCAGAAGTATTATAAACGTGAAATGAGAATTTTATAAATCCGCGTCGCGGCCAGTGAAAAGCAGATTTGGTGCGGAAAAACGACAACGACAAGAGGTCACTGGAAACGTAAAGTCAGGTGATATTCGAGTTGACGAGTGATCATTATGATTGGTACTGCACTTGCAAGTATGATGGCGGTGCAAAATTGAACAAATCACGCTATCGGTACGTTTACCAGCGCGAGTGGCAACGATATGTGGTTGAATTATAATAAAAAAAAACCATCGCGCAGGTCAATGGAATATCGGTCCTAACCATCAATTGAAACTGTTTTCGTCGTGTTCGACGCACCTCTATACCACGATCGTGTATACCACCTTTTTCGATAAAACCCCGACACTGACCAAAACATAATAAAATGTATATGAAATGGAAAATGTGCACCGCGAACAGAAACGGACAGCGAGAACAAACAGAGAGCACCGGTTACGAAGCGCGCACGTATGCTAGCATAACAAAAACGATAAACGACCGTTGAAAGCGCTCGTCACGCCACTATCGCGAGGGCGAACTACCACCACGCGGATTTCCACGGAAACGATACTGTCAAGATCGCGCGGCAAATACGACACAATGCGTTACCGGTGAGTTGGAGTGTATTGCGAGCCGCGCGCTGGAACGTGCGAGGCGAACAAAAAAGTGTGAGCGTCCTTCATAAACACACGCGCGCGCGCATGTACGTACAAAACACATGCATTATTCTAGAGTGTGTATGCATTATTTTAACGGTTAATGATTATGTTGCGCGGCGGCGACGGCACAATCCGGGTCCAATGTGTTTGAACGTATTCGTCGAAAAAACGAGTGTTGACCTCACCGCCACCCGACCATTGCGCCGCCGCCGATAGGCCCGAGGCGCAACGAAGTGTGTACATTTTTTATCCGGATAATAATCGTCGTCGTCATCACCGTGATGATAGAATCGTACGTTTTTACATACGATAATATTTTTTCGTATTGTTACGTGAGGTACCCCGGGGCCGGACGGAATAAACCCGAATTTAGTGTCGAGTCGCGTTATTCGATTGTTACAAAAAAAAACCGCTGAAAATAAAAAATATTAACAGAAACGAAAAGAAGAATCCGATTCGCTAATCGAACGAAAACATTGCATTATGAACGGTGAATATTTTAACAAGGAAAAACGTCGATTAAAGACGTCGTGCTCCTAAATGACGCATCGCGTTGTACAGAAATACCGATTATAATATCGTTACAATTCTAACACTCACTGACAAACACACGCGCACGCAGGGCGTTGAATTCTAAATGACTTCGATGTAGCCGAGGGGTGGTAAACAATAGGAATAAAAATACAGTTTACAGACGAGGAAAATGGGTTACAACGATATCATTTAGTAGAAAATAATATACAATAATGGATACGGCAATTCGCAAGGCAACAAAGGATATTTTACATTGAATTTCATAGAAACGTCGTATTTGTACAATATCATTCGAACACATTATCTACAAAAAATGTTATCGTGTACAATGCGGAATGTCGGGAGAAAAAAAACAACGACGAAAAACGAAGGATTCGTGTGCGCGTGTAAAAACTGCAAAACTATATGTGTATACCTCACGCGGGCTCGTTCGATAAAAATAATATAAACCCGGTGTGCGTCGTTCCCTGTATCGTGTGTTTTATTTTAAACGCTGGCGTGTAACGATTTTTCCGCGCGCGCTGTGTGGTGTAAATGTGTGTGTGTGTGTGTGTGCTTATGTTTGTCGGTGTGAAGACATTATTTTGCTATCAAAAAATGTAGCTGAAAATATAACAGTCCATGTGACATTATAATCATAATTATTATTAATACTATTGATGTTTTCGTCGAGACATCGCAGTACCTACACGCAACGACTAACGATGATAATAATGACACCGGTCAACCTACGCTCGAAAAAACAGGATTACACATATACCTATATAAAAAAAATAAAATTCTTTACATCGCTACGAGGATGACGACGACCGTGCCTCCGGAACATCCGAATACCATTTACGGATGTCTCTCTCGCTGCGTACGACGCCGAAATGATTGTACATTGTTAACATTTTTTAATATATACTATAATAATGTGTGATAATATACGGTACCGCGACCTGGCGGGAAACGGAACGCGAAAGATCGCCACGTCCGGTCCGCGAAGTTCCGCCGCTCACTCGCTCGCTCACTCTCTTCTCTCACCTTTGATGGTGGTGTTTGATGGCGATGCCGTTGATACGATGGTTCGTATAGAAATCGCGGCAAGATGATCGTCACGCGACGCCGCTGTTCACGTCACACACGTACGAGCACGGAAAACTTGATTGACTCAAGCACACACACACACACACACACACACACAGATGCACCGAGACCGTACGACGAACGTGCGGTTAATGAGAGAAAACGGCAAAAAAAAAATCAAATGCGGGCTCTGACACTGCGGTGGCGGTGGCTGGCGCAGCGACGGCAACTATTGACGCGCTCCTCCTCGACCACCTCCTACGGGAGTACTGCGACTGACGCGCGCCGCGTTTACCGGCAGGCGGCGGCCCCCGACGCTAGCGGAATGCGTGTCTACGACCGTGCACGACTATGTACGACGGTTTCGGCGACACGACCGACGTCGTCGGAAAATGTCAAATGCATGTCACCTGCCGGTACAGCCGTCGAACGTCGCCAACGGCGTACGGAAATAATAGTTGTAAACATAACGATAATCGTAATAATAATAATAATAAGTAATAGTCGTAGAATATGTGGTCGGAACGGAAAACTTTTCGTCTGGATCGTGATTATGTTATTTGGAACGCGGGCGCGCGGTGTATGCGCATTTGTTTGCGCGCGAGCGTGTACACATATGTGCGTGTGCGTATGTGTATGCGTGCGCGCTTGGTACGACGAGCGAGTAGGCAAAGCGGGTTGGGGGTGGGGACCCGATAGGACACGGTATGCGTGCGTACGACGACGAGTCTCCTCTCTCGGCACACCACCGCCACGCGTATATAATATCCGTTGTTGGCTGCCCGTCAGGCGCTGCTAGCTGAAGTCTGGCCGTCGCTCGTTCCCTGGCCGGATCGCGGGCAGAGCGAGCTTCACGACTCGTACGACCAAACGACCGGCCACCGTTACAGCCGCGCCCTACAGCATATCGTCCACCTCACCCACTCGCTCGCGGTTCGCCCCGCCGAACCGCTCCGCCGTTGTAACCTTGCACACGTTGCGCTCTCACCCATCGTCCGATGACGACTTCCCCCCACGCCACCTCCTAGCATTCACCCTCCTTCCCTGCCGACCATTCATATCTGCCGTCGCGGCAAATCATTGCAGCCGGGCCGCGCTGGCACCGCAACACCAGTACTGCCAACCTCTGTTGTTCTAGAACCGACTGCTCTAACCTAACCGACACTCTCGTACGGGGGAAACGAAAAAGAAAAAAACCAAACGAAACGTTCACGAGTGCGTGCGTGCGCGTGTTTGTTGGACAAGTTAAGCGAAATATGTACCGCTCTACTGTTTTACGCGTTGACATTATTATTCCGATACAACTCGTACAAATGCATTTACGTTTATGTTGTCTGATTACGGTTAAGTCACGGTGGAGGAGTTGATGTGCGCGGTGCAAATACGACAGAGAAAAAAAAATGGGTCACCACGGTTGGCGTTACGATACTATGTATTTACACTATCGCCACAACCGCCGCCCGCTATAAAACCGCACACTTTTATACCGTGCGTGTCAGAAACGCACACTTTTAAACCATGCATTTCAAAAATGCACACTTTTGAACCGTGCGTGTCAGAACCGCACACTTTTAAACAATGTATTTCAAAACCGCACACTTTTAATGCAAACAGTGCATTTCAAAAGCGCACACTTTTAAACCGTGAGTGTCAGAACCGCACACTTTTATACCGTGGATGTCAGAACCGCACACTTTTGAGCTATGTGTTTCAAAAGCACACACTTTTAAACAATGCATTTCAAAAGCGCACACTTTTAAACAGTGAGTGTCAGAACCGCACACTTTTATACCGTGGGTGTCAGAACCGCACACTTTTAAGCTATGCGTTTCAAAACCGCACACTTTTGAATCGTGCGTTTCAGATGTGCATACTTTTAAACAGTGCGTTTCAGTAACGCACGTTTTTAAACAATGCATTTCAAAAGCGCACGCTTTTAAACCTTGCGTTTCAAAACCGTACACTTTTGAACCGTGCGTTTCAAAAGCGCACACTTTTAAACAGTGAGTGTCAAAACCGCACACTTTTATACCGTGGGTGTCAGAACCGCACACTTTTAAACAATGCATTTCAAAAGCGTACACTTTTAAACAGTGAGTGTCAGAACCGCACACTTTTATACCGTGGGTGTCAGAACCGCACACTTTTAAGCTATGCGTTTCAAAACTGCACACTTTTGAACCATGCGTTTCAGAACCACACACTTTTGACTGTAAACACTATGCAAACACGATAGTTACACAATAATTCACCGCAATAACGCTTTAGGGATGCCAAGGTGACGGTGCGGCGTTTGATAACATTACATCCATCTTTCGGAACGATGACGTGATTACGTCTGCCCATGACGTCAATGCGCAGTCAAACAACCATTGGCTCTTGATTGCATTATGCTTTGAATTTTTTTTTTCACGTCCGCCGTTAGATTATACATGGTAATTTTTTTTTCCCCCCGTAATTCCGTTCGGTTATTCGATTAGGATCGACGTTCCGATGTTGCTACGGGCTTCTCGACATGCGGAAGGAAACGGTTTTTACATCGAATTATCCATAAATGATAAAATAATAATAATAATAATTATGTATACATTATCGTTCATCTGCGATTTACGAACGGTGCGAACGGAAAACGAAAAGCTCCGACAGTCAGAATGTTAATCAATGTAAAATATAAAACATTGTTTTATTTAAAATAGTGTTATCTAAATACTTGCGTGTAAATGTTCACGCGTACATGTGAAATAGTGGTACACGGAACATGATAATGTATGTATTTACTATTAACGAGGACGGCAATGATTTCGCACATTAACCCGGTCCGATTTTATTGTAAATTATGTTTGGGCATAATACAAGGCTGATTGTGCACACCGCATACATTTTTCAGTTGTACCGAAATACTTTAAGGTAAATAAATCATATTTTGAAAACCAAACGTATTTCATACGTACGCGCGTAGCCGAGTAGGCGGTGTATAATAAAATATTTATGCGTACAATTATGGATATAATATCCTACGCTCGACTCGATCGAAGATTCGATAACAGAACCACCTACTTTCGCGAGTATAGATATGCATTAATAATTCCTATTATTATTCTATTTATGGAGGACATAATAATAAATCATGTTGTATGTTGAAGAGAAAATCACAATAAAACATTAAAAATAACGTAGAAAAATAATAATAATAATAATATAAATGTTAAGTTGAATCAAATCATTACAATAGTAAGAAAAAAAGGTTAAGAAAAAAAAACTAAACCCTTTGCTCGGCCAAAGCGCTTTTTGAAAACAAAATAATATGTATTCGAACAAAGAGCAGACGTAGTTATTTTTAATATAATAAATAATAAAACGTTATCGTATTAATATTATGTATTATATTTTACACGATTAAAAAAATGGTTTACGTGTTAAAAACGTACAAAGAACATAGGCGTTATAGAAAAATAGATAGTTAATACTACATCAACTAATTACTGAGTGTGTCTGTGAGTGATGAGTATGTAGACGTGTGTTAAACGTAATAATATGAGAATAGATAACGAATAGAAAGAGAGAGAAAGAGAGAAAAACACTAAATGTACCCGTGAAAAGTATTGTTACGTAAGGACCGCGTTGTACTCGACCTGGAAACACGGCCGTCGGTTATATGATAATATGTGCAAACCTTGTCTTACTACGATGACATCGTCCGATCGTGCGAGCCGTTACGCGTGGGTGGCGGAGACGACGACACCGGCTGGCTTACATGCAGTACAACGGCGGCAACGCAGTGCGGTACAGCAGTGTCGTTCGCGATATAACGGAACGACGGCGACGTGTGGGTTGGCGGGAAAGGTCCAGAAAATTACGTCAGCGGGGAAAATTACGTATAAATTACCGAGAACATCACTGTACTATTGCAGAGCACGACGGTTCTGTATGCGCGCGTACGGCAACCGTGTTTGCAGCACTAGGGCACTGGGAGAACTTTCAATTTTCAATAATCACGAACCTCTCTGGCCGGTCACTCCACTCACTCTTCCCTCACTCTCTCTCTCTCTCTGTCTATCTTGTATTCCCTTTCTGCATCTCCCCGCACTACTCCCTGCTCCGCCAATCAATGTATATATATATATGTTAACGAACGGCCGCATGAAATCGCGTAAAACGCGAATATATTACGTACACGTATTGAATGTTTTTCGCCGTAGTAAATACGTATTACAATTGAACGTGTGCGACGGATACGAACACGCGGATGAATCGAAACACGTCTATGTCAAAGTTACGTAACGACGAGTTTCCATGTGGTATTGATATCAAAATATGCAGCGATTATAAAAAATAAAAATAAATAAAAACTCGAGCTACGTATTTCAACTTGAGCGTTTGTGTGTGTGTGTGTGTGTGTGAATATGTGAATATGTGCGCGTGTGTACGTAATTTTTTTATATTATTAATAAATATATATTAGTGATAGATTATCGCAAACGAAAGTGCATACTCACGCGGCAGCAATATAATTTTATTGCAGTGCTGGTGCGCACGGACGGTGTTGGTGGTGTCGATGCCGGGATCACGGCAGCGGCGATAGCGGGAAGGTACCAATCGGAACGACTACTACACGAAAACGACGGTTGCGGCAGCGGCAGCGATCGTTATGTTGGTCGTCGCAGTCGACGTCGTCGAGTATTCGCAACGTACGCCACTGCTGCGCGCGATGCAAAGCGCTGCTATATACATTGTCGCGCCCCGTCGACGTCGGTCAACCACCGCCGCTGACGCCGCCGCTGCGTTCCGCCCACCGACGTTTCGGCAACGGTGCCCGCCTCCTAGTCGGCTGCGGCTCGGTCACGGCACCGAAACAGGGCTGCAGAATGGGGGGGAATGCTGTTCTCCACCCAATATTCCCCGCGAAACGACCCTCTATATTTCCCCCTTGGAGTTCTCACCGCCACCACTCTCGTCCCCCGCGCCACCGGGGCACCACTGCGTCGTTGCGCAAGACCAAGGGGGTACAAAGAACGACGACGATAGAAAAACCCCTACGCTGGTTCGCAGGGCGATCGGGTCAAATGGCTCGATACGCGGCGGTGGACGATTGCTGTGTACGCGCGCCGACGGATTGATCCTTTTGGCCCCTCGCTGATTTGATTACAACCGCTGGTCGCAGGCTAATTGTTATTGCTTATTAACCATATGATTGGATTTAAGCCGCCGACGGTGACAGTGACTCGATTATAATTTACCGTATACACATCGTCGTCGTCATCGTCAGCATACCATAATGTGTGTGTATATACGGGTGCAACGATGTGAGGACGGTAATTTGTTTTCGGGTCATTAATTGACGAGTTTACAAAGGCGAACAGCGACGACCGCGGAGACGGCTTCAATCCCGTACCGTCATACGCGTAGTAGCACACACGCACATACACCGCTGCTATATTGGTCTTCTTCCTCCTATTCTTCCTCCCCCACCGTAAATGTTTTATATTATTATTATAATTCAACTCACGCCGTTTATTTGCCGCTCATACGCCATTAACAGCCGTGACCATAATATTATTACTGAAGCGAGAACGACCGGACACGAACAAGAAAGCGGCAATTTGAATATTTATTTTACTCGCGCGTACGTCATTCCGACGCGTCGGCCCTCTATGCGTGTGCGACATCGAATCAAACGATTACAATAATAACAGTCATATATTCATATGTTGGCCATTATTATTCATATACATATATATTTATATACAAATACAGTATGTGTGCGCGCGCGTCTATATATGTTATATTATATACTTAAGTCAACACACACATACACAATGAAAATGAGTCATTTTTTACGGCGGCGACGACAACCATGCACCCACCTACCGACGACGCCGTCGTTTCCGTTCGCTCTCCTCTGTCTCCCTCCCCTCCGCCCTTCATGGTCGGGAGTTCTTCACGGGACAATCACTGCTGCTACTGATTTCTCTACACGGTGCTATTATAGTGCAATTACGATGCTGCACGCCGTCCCGCCGAGTGTATAATTGTTTGTTATTTCCTGCAGCAACGATATTTTCGCTGTTATACCGTGTACTCGTTATACGCGCGTTTGCACAACGACCGGGACGTGTATTCAGAGCGCATAATACAATCACTTGTCCGCTCACTGCGACGTTTATCGTAGCAATGTGTCGTGTATAAATCGTCGCACGATCACAAACGTTCGGGACGTAAGAAACACTATAACTAGTAGTAGTAGTAGTAATTGCCTCGAAGCGCACTCGATACCTTATCCAGGGCCGTTCAGAGAGGGGACAGGGGACCATTTTGCCCTAGCCCCATTGTTGGAATATTTTTCAGAGGGTCCCCATAAAATCTTGATGTATAATAATTAATAATAAAGCTTCGATTACACTGAGCAATTTTACACGCTGCGTGTCGGCGATTAAGTCGAGGGTATGTGAGCGTGTAGCGACTTGTCCGATTACATTGGGCAATTAAATTATAAACAATATTAATAATATTAAATTCTATTATATAAGTAGGTATGTAATGCAGTACATGAATTTAAATGAGCTTGATTGGTTAAGGTTTGGAAAAATACGTTTGCAAGAATTTTTCTTTTTGTTATTCACAATGAGTATTTTGTTTACCATGTCTTATTATTATGGTTAAAGGTCCCCCAAATTAATTTGCCCCTGGCCTCGAAAAACCTTGGGACGGCCCTGACCTTACCCCTGCACCTCCTTCAAACGTCGGCCACGTGGTTTCGCATGTCTGTAAGCTTCGGATCAACCCATACGTTACAGTCTAATTCCGTTGTCTGCTGGGTGTCCCGTTCGAGTCTTATACGGGGTCAACAAGCTCTGGCCAATGTCATGTAGTTGTACAACACACAACGATACGCAACTAGAAATTGAACCTGAATTTTAAAATAATTTTCAACATTTTAAATTACTAACGATTTACCCAAATCATTAAATTTTACTACATATGATACTACGATCAAGCGTTTGAATTTAAAATGTTCTCCCGTAAGTTATCATCAAATCGACGCGATGTATTTACGCTATATACTCAAAATATTATATTACAAAACGTACAAATGAATATTGAATATCATTGTTGATTCTTTTGGGAGATTCTTTTAGAAAAACCGAGGAACTTAAAATGACACAGAATCGTGTGGACTGTTCCGTAAAAGTATGTGTTTGGGAAAACAATTTACAACCGGATGTTTTGGAGACGACCAATCCATGTCGAATTTTAAATATACATAATTCATTATTTGCGTTTTGTTTTAGCAGTGAGTTTTTAAATCAATTTTTACGCTACCGCCTATGTCTACAACATTCGGGGAAATGCGGAGCTATTTACTCGTTGAAACGTAATTTGTACCATGACGAATATGTATGTATAGTAGTGTATGCATAAAGTATAGAATATATTAATTTAGTACTCATAAATTGCATGACCTACTCTTTTATTTTATCGTGTACGGGATTAACGAGAATATATTTTTATTATTATTATTATTATTATTACGGGCCAAATTCAAACTAAATGTAAAAGTCGCAAACATACAAGGTCAGAGCTTTGCTTTCAATCAGTACTACTTTCGGACGAATAGTTAATCCTACCTCTGTTTAGATAAACGTAAACTAGATCTTCGCATTTTTATATCCGGGGGGTTTTGTGTCAAATTTGATGTTGAAAGCAAATAAGTGAATAAAGTGGAATTTCCGCATATATTATTCAATAAATCATTATTTGTTATGAATAATCATCATTAAAAATTATAAATATTTACTGCACAAAATAATAATTAATCACATTTTTTTTTTTCTGTATAAATATGATAAGGCTATTATAAAAAATATTAAACTTTTAGTAAAATCTCTTCAGGGTAATTTATTTTTTATTATTTAATTAACGGTATTTTAATGAAAATAAAAAATAAAACTAAATGACATGTCTGACATGATATAATAAGTCGTGCTGGGGTTTTAATATTATAAAAAAAAAAAAATCAAAACAACAAATGCTTTAAAAAAATGCATAAAAAAAATTATTTATTGTAGTTTAAAAATGATATAAAAATCATGTTACCCAACTTATTTATTTATATTTATTTAACATACTCAATAATTATAAAATCGGTATCTTTTTGTGTAATATATACATTTTATTCAATTTATTTTATTTCATAACTTGCTTTTATGATCGTCATCGGATTCGTGTAAATAGAAAAATTTCTTTCGACTGTTTTAATTTTGTCATGTTTTGACAAATAATTTAAAACGTCAAACAAGTATATAATCCATATGATCATATTTGTTAGTTGAGCAGGGTTCTCGAACTGTGATTCGTAGAGCCCTTAGAGCTCCGCAATTATTTCTTTAGGGTTCCGTTCGACTAACCATGAAATATTAAACAGTATAATAATTTTTTGATCTTAATTTAAAACACCGAGCATTTTACCGATACATTTTAATTTCGTCAAACTAAATATAATTTACTAATATATATATATATATATACAATCAATATTAAAATCCTGATAAAATTACAATATAGGTACTAAATTTTAAACGACACAAATTCCCATTTCAGCTATTAAATATATATTTCCAGTTTAGTTTCCTCCTGTATACAAATCATATATAATATGCTTCATGGAATACTGAAAAATTAAACATCAAATATGAAATATTTCTTGGGGCTCCACGAAAGAATACTGTTTAAAAAAAAGCTCCGTGGCTGAAAGATTTTGGAAATCGCTGTGTTAGTTGATGAATTTAGTAAATTACATACTAGATGTGCAATACCTATTTAAGAAATTTTAGATAATTTCTGAAAAATGCTCTAAAAACTTGAAAAATGTCCTAAAACCAACAACATATGCCTAAAAATGCATAAAAAGTGAAATTTGTCAAAAAATGCAAAATAAAAAATATTTAAATTAATCAGTATCACTTGAAACACATTTTCTGTTTATGGACTTACGTGTTGAGACAACATTAGAAAAAAATTTACATTTGCATCAAAATCCCGGTCATAATAATAAAGTAGTAATCACAATAAATAATGAGTATACAATCAGAAATTATACAAATATCATATTTAGATTATTATATTTAAAATATGAACCGAATCCAAAGTTATTTATATATGTTATTCAGATTCAGTGTTCATCAACAATAATTGTTGAATTATTCAACGAATACGAATATCATACTGAAATTATATTTTTAATCTCATATTTTATGTTCTTATACACTGTTGAACTATTTTTATTTTATAAAAGGCATGGTGCATAAAACTGCAGCATGGTGGGTATTTCCGTTCAAATTACAATTTTTGTTTTTTATAATTTCTACATTGAATGTATTTATATCTATGCTTTTTCGAAGGACAAAGAAAACAAAATAATCAATATTATCATTGTGGTTTTTACGGGTTACAAATACTTATAGTTGATATACAATAAAAGATATATGTACGTACGATATATACGCATACACATACTGCATTAGTGAAAAAAAGTATATTTCATTTGTATGTTTGTGAAAGACAGCATATAATGATGTCGCATTTATTATTATTATTATTTTTTTTTTGTCCAATAGGCATCAACGTTTAGAACTTTCGTTGTCACAGCAATAATATAATATTTATACCAACCCCGCCGAATATCTATGGCAAGTTGTATATATATATATATATGACGGGTGGGTTATTGAGTATCCATCCTGGTCACTTTTTCTTAAGTCAGAAATCACCCCCTCTACCCTTTTAACCCTCCCTCTGACAGCTGCCCTCAATGACGGTCAAATGGTCGGGCGCGGAAACGGAGGGTGTGTACGGTCGTCGAAAGAGCCAGCGGTCGCAACAAAGGGGTGGACTTTGGCTACTTTATTAATATTAATATATCTATACGTTGCGACTGACATTAGAGTGACGAGAAGTGAGGTGAGACACATATATACAGTGTACACTTAACGTGAATATATACGGTACTTACGCGCGTACGGATCGTTACGTAACCTCGACGCATAGACGAGCGCGCACGCGCGTCCGTGTTGTACGTAAAGTTTATGTACATTATTGTTATGCGCGTGTCATCGGTGGGGGGTAAACTCGGATTTTATTAGGATTTCGCACGCACCCGACACGTCGTCGTCGTCGGTTACGTAAACCAGTCTGGTGTCGGGCAAACGGCTCGTGAAAAGCACAATATTTGCAGTGTCGACGGGTGCGACTGTGCAGCAGTGCCGGATTACCTATTAAGCGGAGTAGGCACCCGCCTTAGGGCCTCCGTGAAAACGGAAAACTATATTTATTTTTATTTAATAATACCTGTATTTTATTTACGAATTTACGGGACAAAATTCATTATGAAATATAATATATATATTAAGTTGTAGGTGTTATATACAGTAATAATAATAAAATTATTTAGAAAAAATAGAAATAATATAATAATTAATTAATTTTTCTTGCAAATAAAAAAAATTAATAAACATGATTTTATTTATTAATAATACTTTGTTATTATTGAAGTTGTATTTTAATTATTGGATATTAATGTTAAAGATGTATGTAAAAAATAATTTTGTAGAGCCCAGAGTTTTAATTGCTAAGGGATCTAAGCTGCTGTGTGGTATAGATTACTGTTTCTAGCCGATCGGACTGACCGTGCGCGATGCAACATTATATGTCGGTTTTCGTTATGTCACCTGATAGATGATATAAAACGATCGCATTAAAATAACCGAGTACGCCTGTGCGCGCATGATGACGGAAAGGCGTAATGTAATGACGGTTGTTGTGTGCAGACCGCCAATCAAGGGCGTATTTTAGGGGGGAAGAGGCAATCTCCCCTCCCCCCTGAATTCGTATTTAAGGAATTGATTTCAAATTTTTTTAATGTGCATCATTTTATAACGAAATGAAATTACGCGTGGCTGTGAATACTGAATTGGGCTTTTTGTCGGGTTCATAGTTAGTGAAAAATCAAATAAAACACAAGCGTAACTTTCAAAACACAGACAGGTGTTAAATAAGAACTACACAAAAGTCGATTCTAAGTGGATCCGGCATGAGATTAAAAAAAAAAACCACTTATAGTAAGAATTCACTAGATTTAAATATTACCAACCATTTTACTTGTAAATGTTAAGCCTGAATTAAAGAAAAAATTTGATTCTCCCTTCCCCCTTCTAAAAGTAAGTCTAAATACGCCCCTGCTGCCAATGCTATTTTGTGCCGGTCATATTATTTCCCTTTGACGCGTCGCGCAAGACGGTAAACCGCGAGACGTAAAGCAATTTAACGTAATGTAGCGCCGTTCGATCATTCGTGAATTTCGAATAATTGACGTTTAAACGAGTGAAAACTCGTAACGTTCTGCTCGCCGATGTACTCGCCGCTTAACGCTTATATTATTCAATTACCACGGTGAACTACGGCAGCTATTGTGTACGGCGTGTAGTAGTAACACAGGGACAGTTATATAGTTGACGGGCAGGTCGCCTAATGCCACCACTCCCCTGCCCCGGAGTCTTTTCCATTGTTCGTCGGCATGGCTCGCGATAGCAGCTCACATTGTTTACTACACGCTACACGAATTTTAGCGTAGAAATAATAATACGTTACGGATAATAAGCGCACGCTAATATGCATTCCATCAAAATCAATACGGAAAAGCCGTAATACTTGTAACATACTCGGTATCTCTGAATACGCGTGTTCGTCGAAAAAAATTAAACTAATAGATTCCACGAAGGCGGCGGCGCCGGCGACGATTACGACTTATTTACTACTCGTAGTGCAATTATATTCGTCCGACGTGGAGGAGGAAAGTATCGCTGTAATGATTATAATATGTTTGTTTGTGTAACTGACGTCAAATTTACAAGAAATATGGCAAGTTGAGTTTCAGGCGAATATAATTTCTACGTAAAAGTTTTAGTTTGAAATTATATTACATTCCATATTCGCGAGTCATGAAAATAATGTTTTCAGCTTTTTACTCGTCAATTTCGTTAATTGCTTATAAGTTCTGATACTCGTATTTATGATTTAGAGATTTAGACATTTAGACATAAATAATTAGTTTACCACATTTCCTCAAAAATAACAGAAACAATATTTTTTTTCTGAAAAATAATTTTCATGTAGTTAAGCTTGTTAAATAACACTAAAGTGGTCTAGTACAGCGATTCTTAAACTGTGGTCCGCAACACTATAAATGATTTCAGCTGTGGACAGCATGTATGTGTAATAATGATATTGTTAGAAATGTAAAATATATTATTATACAAGTATAGAACGCGTCTTATCGCAACTTTAAAAAAGTTAATCTTCGAGTATTCTAATCTTAATTACCCATATCGGCGTAACATGGAATTTTAAATTATATTTATAATTATCATTTATCTATTAGTTTATCTTGTCAAACGAAATTTACAGCACTCAAACGTCCAGTAGTTTACTCGCCATCGCCGTATACTTATCGATTGTATTTAATTAGTTGTATACCTACGTATTTTACGAATTTTACGTGACATATTTTTAAAATTATCTTAGCAAATTAAGAAAAAATGGATAGCTGGTTAAATTTAAAGAAGAATAATTCTACGGTTGATAATAAGGAGACACCATGTACGTAAAAAATTAAATTAACAAAATTTCGTAAGTATGATAGTAATTATTTATCGATGGATTTTACTTGTAGCGGTTCTGAAGAAGAACAAAAACCACAATGCGTGATATGTTTTGAAGTATTATTAAACGAGGCACTAAAACCATCAAAACTAAAAAGACATCTAGAAGCCAAACATAAAGAACATGTTACGAAAACCATTGATTTTTTTAAAAATAAAGAATATGAATTAAGGAAAAATATGAAATGTATTAAAAAATCTTCAACAAGTTATAGTAATGAAAATACTGTTAAAGCTTCATTTGCCGTTTCTTTACTTATTGGCAAATCAGGGAAACCTCACACAATAGCTGAGGATTTAATATTGCCTGCTGCAAAAGCTATGGTTTTTATAATGATCAGTAGGGAACGGATTTATATGTAAATACATATTTTTATTAAAACGAGATATTTAAGATTTGATAAGAAATGTTTATGATTTAAATCATTCCTATTAAAATGATGATACTTTTATTTTACATATTTTTACATATTTTAGTATAATTGCATATTTTTACATATTTCACTAATTTTTAAATATTTTTAATCATATTTTTATCATTTCATTATTCATACGTCTTTTTCGTATGAAAATACAAGAAATTATTTCAAAATTAGATCCAGAAACTTCTATCGCTATTGGAAAAGCTCAAAATATTATGCTAAATGAAACATTGAAAATAATTTAATTTTAATTAAAAATAATTTAACAAAATTATTAATAAAAAATATGTCCCCAAATGATAGTATGCAAATTGTTGAATCAGCGATTAAAACTCGTAAGCGGACCAATAGATGTTGTAAAAAAGAAAATTCATGCTGTTACAGAAAAAAATTCCAGGCAATATTGATTTTAAAACAATCAATGACATAATGAGTGGCAGACACCCTTCTAAAAATCTGGAATTATCGCCTTCTGATAGTACGCACTTGAAATATGCTTTTATACATCGGTTGATATGAAACGATAATTTCGCCGTTTTAAAAATATTTTGATACCTAATAGGCGACATTTAACATTTGATAATTTAAAAGATATTGTAATAATTCAATGCAACAAATCATTTTGATAATTTAATAATAATAATCACTTTTTTCCCCCCACATATTTGGATGTTTTTAGCACATATTTTATAAATTATACTTACATATATATGTAAATATTTCTGTATTTTTATTACATATAAATCCGTTCCCTAATGATCAGTAAAGAAGCAACAAATAACTTAAATTTAATTTCGCTATTAAATGATACAATAAAAAAACGAATTGATAGTTTATCAGAAAATATTAAAGAACAGTTGTTGAGAAGAATAAACGAATGTGACTATTTTAGTCTCCAATTAGACGAAAGTACTGATATAACTAATAAATCTATATTACTGTGTTATGTAAGATACAACTACGAAAATACCATTTTCGAAGACATTTTATTTGTAACCTTTGTTATACATACAACAGCAGAAGGAATATTTACCAAAATCAATGAATTTATAATATTAAATGAAATTGAATGGACAAAATGTGTAGGAGTTAGTACAGATGGTGCTCGAGCAATGTCAGGAAAAATTTCTGGATTAATTGCACGCATTCGAAATATTTTACCATCAGTTACTTGGCATCATTGCTGTATCCATCTTGAAGCTATTGTCTCTAAGAAAATACCAACAAAATTAAAAGAAGTTTTAGATGAAGCTGTAAAAATTGTGAACTTTATAAAAGCCAAATCATTAAATTCAAGACTTTGAACAACTTTGCAAGGACATGGATAGTGAACATTATCAACTTCTATTACATTCTGAAATTCGTTGGTTATCTCGGGGTTAAGTGCTCTCTCGTTTGTTTGAGTTAAGACATGAGGTTAGATTATTTTTCATCGAACATAAATCATCATTTACGTTAAGTGAACGTTTAAATGATTTTTCTTGGCTGGCTAGTTTAGCGTACCTTTCAAATATATTTGCTCATTTAAATGTACCTAACTTGAGTCTTCAAGGGTCCCATGTTACAGTTTTTAAAGTTGAAGATAAGATTGAAGCGATGATAAAAAAGTTGGAACTATGAAACCTTCGTCTATCAAAGAAAAATTACGATTCATTTCAAAACCTCAATAATTTCCTTGAATTGACCAAAGAAGAATTATCTGGAGAAGTTTCCAAATACATCAAACAACATATTAAAGATCTACAACGAAGCTTCCGCGATTATTTTCCTCTTCCAGACACAAATAAAAACTGAATTAGACACCCTTTTGAAATTGATATAACCCAAATTAATGGACTGACATCACTGGAAGAAGATAATCTTATAGACATTTCTACAAATGGTAGTTTAAAATTACAATTTAATCAAAAGTCGTTAGAAAATTTTTGGTTGCACGTACAAAAAGATTATCCAGTATTATCAAGTAAAGCTCTGAAAGTTTTAATTCCGTTCCCCACAACTTATTTATGTGAAAAGGCCTTTTCCGCTCTTGTATATGTCAAAAATAAGTTTCGCAATCGTTTGGAAAACGTAGAGTCCGAACTTCGATTAAAACTTTCAAATATTGAGCCTAATATAGAAAAATTAATGTCAGAAATGCAGTATCATCCTTCACATTAAGTATACTTATAATAATTTTAAATTATAAGATTAATTTCAAATATCATAAAAGTAAAACAATAATTAATTTTTTATTTAAGACAAAATGTTAATGTAATAATATTGAATATAACAAAAATAATTAACAAAATATTTTTTATACTTATTATATTTTTATTTACCTTTCTTTTAAATATATTGGTAATTCTAACATGAAATATTTTTTAGTAAAAAAAATGGTAATTCCTAACAAAATTAATAAGGTGGTCCGAGATTTAAAAATGTCCTTCATTAGGGGTCCGCGTAATAAAAAGTTCAAGAATCGCTGGTCTAGTATAATATATTTATATACAAGTATTCAATTAGTATTTAGTCCGCATGATAATTTTCACTATATCTTATTATTTCTTTCTATTATAAACATTAATAATTTCAGTAGTTTAATGCAGTGGTGTGATTGAGAAAAAATGTAGGGGAGGCAATATAATATATTTATTATTACCAAAACCCTGACACCCCTCACCCTCACCAGTTAAAACATATTTTTATTGTATGTATTTTATACACTATATCTAATTGTTTGATTTTACATATCTTTTAACTCATTTTATAGTTTAGATAAACATAAATTGTAGGTAGCAGGTACTAGGTACCAATATTGTTAAATAATACCCATAAGAGTTCATTAATAAAAGGTGCTATTTGTACTGTTGGATTATCTAGGGAGGCAAAATTATACCTTTATCTCTCAAAAAATTGTCAGAGGGGGCACTTGCCCCCCCCCCTTGCCACCCCACAATTATGCCACTAGTTTAATGCACAACAATTATAGTTATACATTAAATAAGTATTTTTTACATTAAAAGTATTTTTCCTAATTATTTATCGAAATAAAAGAATATTTGTTTTATATTCTATGATTTTATGAAACTTAAAAAGGAAATTATGATTTCAAGAATAATAAAAAAAATTGTGTTGTTGTGTTAAATATTTCATTAGGATGTATATTTTTCGCTAGTATATTTTCGCGTACAAAATAGGCGGAAAGAATAAGTTTAATTCTAATGCATGTGTTCTAGAAATCTGTTATTAGTATTTTGAGTGAAGTAAGGTATATTCGTGGCTAGGCAATTTCGTACTATTATTAGTTGAACGTATTATGTCATTCCTAAGCTGACCATACGTCTCATACCATTTTGAACGGGACTGTACCGTTTTCAGGATATAGTTCAAAATAACGATGATCAATTTTAATCTGTCGATAAATTATTGTTTCTATCATATTTAATTATTATGTGTGCAATGTAACGAGCATATACTATTTTACTGCATGGTAAATTGACTTCGTGGTTGTGTGGTGTGTCGGAATATATGTGTACACTAATAAAATATATAAACACATATTGCGGCGAGCGATGTAACAATATGGACGTATTAACCTAATGTGTTTTAATACCGCAATATCAGCACTATTTTAAACAGTTTATTATTTCAGTATTACAGTAATTGTTGACGTAGGATCTTTTTTACGATTTTAGATTGATTTTTACGTAGATACTTGTATAAAAAAAAAATTTATACAGTTTAATTTTTTTATCCCTTAAAAACATAATAGTACTTAATTTTGTTAATAATTATTATATTAAAAAAAAATTATGCATAATCTAAAAGTTTTTTTTTTGTCCCGTCTTGACTAGAAAAATATATGGTCACCTTGGTCATTCCCTATTACATGATCGACTTGAAAATTACAACGATCCTTGAAAACACAATCATTTCAAAGATTAATCTAATTTTCACTCTAGATGACTTATTAAAGTTTACAGAACCGTCATTTCATATTTGAGTATAGTATTAGACAACGTTGGTGTGTGCGTAGGGGATGAAGAAAATCGAGACAAGTGGAAATTTAGGACAAGGGTAGCCGACCGCAAATAGTTTAGAAAAAGGCGAAGGAGAAGAATTATTGAGCAACGAGAAAAAATGACAGCTAACTATTAAACAAGTACTATAGTAATTGAGAATAATAATAATAATAATAATTATTTTAATTGAAAATAACAATATAAGTTAAAATAAATTACATAATATCTTATTATATATATATTTTAGCATATTATTATATGGTTTCGGAGCATTACACGCGCGGAGCAACATATTAATTAACATAGCGTGCGGTTATGATACATACAGGCGTGGGAAAATAATTAGACAACGATCAACGTGCCGAAAGTTTAGTATACACTATGGTGTACATCATACTCGTATGTGTATCGTAACGTTTGAAAACCGCCGGGTTCAAAAATAACCCACTTCGATCGTCGCGACGCGTCTTCGTCGTTGTACTTCGGTTTCGGCCAAACGCGTAATTCATCTCGTCGTGGTCATAATAATATACACGTGTATATGTCGTATTTTTACCGATCCAACGCGCGCACATAAGACCACAACGAGATTCCCAGTCAAAACTTGCACGTCTCCGCTGTACAATACGTAATACCGCACGGCGATAATGAGAATTGATTGCGTGCACCATCTGTACAGACCAGTGGCGGATTAGGAGACACGCTTAAAGGTTTATAGTCTAGGGCGGCTTGTTTTTATAGAATTAAGTGTTATTATTGACTTATTAGGTATATTTATTTTAATATATATTTTTTTATATTTGTCATATAAACATGAATAAAAATAATTTTAAAAAGTTATAATAAAATATTAATATGTACATTGTATGATGCGTACTTATAGGCTATAGTAAAAATATTACAGTAATTATTATAATTTGAAAATATTTCATTTGTAATAAAATAATTACAGTTAGTTACTAGTTATTATTAATAACTTATTAGTACTTATGTACTTATTGGGAACATCCGACTATGCGAGTATAGGTATTTTCATATCTGGCTATTTATATTTCCGTTATGTGACTGTATAAGCATTGTTTAAACTCAAGTGTTATATTTAAATATGTGTAAGTATGAATAGTATGATGAATAAATTATGTAAATTTGAAATTATTTGAACTAAGGAAAAATAACAAAAATAAACTTATTATAAATATATTTATACTTAGCTTTAGTACTTTAGATATACTGAGATACTGAGACACTGAGATAAAGATACTGAGATACCAAATTAAATTAAATGTAAATTTAATATTTAGATTTATAAACCTATTTGAAGTGTGCTTCATAAAATTTGGACGAACAAGAGTGGTAAAATGTTCAACTTAGTTCCAATATTGGTCTGATTATATCTTGTGTTTCACTGTTTTATTTAACTTTTCTATTATCTTAACAAAAATAAACATGGACAATATATAGGCTTATAATAAATTTAAATATTTTTTCTATTTACTAACATTAATATCATCAGAAACTGCCAAATTTTATAGAGTGCTTTTATTTTTTTAAAGACTTTCAAATAATTTATGAATGAGCCCCATCTGGTTTTTACTGGAAGTTTGACGGAACTTTTGATGTTTTTTGCTTTTTGAATACGTATAAAATTAGCTATAAAAATCATCATTGTAATTTGAATAAGTACATAATATAAAGTTTACAATTCTCAAATTTGCACACCTTTCTAAATGTGAGTGCTAATAATATTTTTAACAATAGCTTTGGTTATGTTTTCTATCTCAAAACATGTTTTTACTTTCACAACATTTAATATTAACTATTTCAAGGTATGAGATATATATACATGAATAATAAGCTACAGGAAAACTTTTGAATTTTTCTTCAGCTTGTAATAATTTCCAACCTTTTTTCATATTACTTGCATTATCAGTTATAATGCCTAGACATTTCTCTTTACCCAACTCTTCAGTTATAGAACTTATTTCAGTAGCAATGTATTCACCAGTATATGGCTATTAGGGCCGCAATAAATTGACTTAAATATAAATGATTGAGGAGTTGTTACTATTATGTTCATCATTACGTATCGACCATGGATAACCTCATAGAAATGTTACTAGTGTTAATGTGCACATGAAAACATTTGAAATAGTCATTTAAAACAGTAAAAAATATTTATCGAGTAAAAAAATATTAGTAAAATTTACATCAAATTACCTTATCGGTAAAATTTATTAGGTAAATTCCATCTTTAATTGTCACGTGATCAAGTTTGTGATTAGTGATGCAAGGTCTCTCGGTGTCTGTTGCCTAGGGGCAGACTAGGTAAAGTGGGGTGCGGGGCGGGGGGTAACTTGACCTATTATCATTATATTTTAATTAATAAATAGTTTTTGTTAATTATGTTTAATTCATCCAAATTCGGATATTCTTATAGTAAATGATTAGTATTTTACCTTTATATTTTAATATTACATTTTGTATATGGGTAATTAATATGACACTATAGAAGGCCCAGGAGGCGAACGCTCCTTTGCCTCCCTAGCCAGTCCACCCCTGTTGTTACCCAAGTAGTTGATTTTTTATGTTTTCAATTTCTTAATTTTAAAATAGCTATATTTTATTTGGATATTTGAACGTTTTTTCGGTTGTTGCTGGGCGACAAATTCATAAATCGACCTTGCGTTGGATGTAGGTTCATTGAAACGCTATACCGTTTTGTCGTGAATATGCCTATATACTAGTGATGCACAACTATATCGTATTTCGATATCGATATCGAAATCGAACCAAATTTATGATTTCGATTAGACTAATTTATCGAAAGTACATCGATATTCGATATCATTTAATAAGTGTTGTGCTTTAGATAAATTTATCTAGATAATCTACAATTTTATCATTCAATATAAAATATATAACTAAATAAGAAATTTAATTTGTATATTTACACGCAAAATTTAGTTCTAAAATAGTTTTACCTAGCATTTATTATTTATTATGAACAATGACAATTTAATATGTATATAGACATATATTACCTATATAATATGTATGGGAATGAGAATTATTTATAATTTCATAGTATGGCCCATACGGAGAAGTCTCATGCCCGTATTACTGTTGTTCTGTGGTATTACGAACGCTGAAAGAGCATTACTAGAATATTAGAACCAAAGATAACGTACCATAACTGGTCTAAACTGGTTATTATTGCAGCTGCGCGCTAGATGGTTTATAAATACTAAAACACAGAAATAATTGTCGATAAGAAAATAGCAATATTACAATATGCATTACGCTGTACCTACACAGAAATTGATTGTTCTCCATCATCATTCGACCGCCTTAAATTCAATATTTATATATAAATTATGTCCATTGTTTATGTAATCATGTGCTCTAAATAATTGTCATTACCGGATCCCAATTCTATGAATTCGTACTTTGATGTGTCTACATAATATATTGTACAACAAAATAAATATTAGGCGTTATTTATTAAAAACTTGTACGCAGCGCAATCTCATCCAAAACGTGTTCAGTGTTTATCGTCAGACCGTCTTCATATTTTTCATAATTTTATCTATGACTTTCAATTTTATTTTATTGGTGAAATATTTTATATTTTGAAATGGATAGTACCTGTAATGATACCTGTAATGCTGTTACCATCGATACTTTTGTTATCTCGTGTGTAGTTACCTTAGTCATATATCTATGACTGTTGGTTAAATCACCAAAATCTTGGAAGTATGAAGTCTTGGGCTTTCTCTAGTTCTTCTTTACCCTAAGATGTTCCTTATGAAGGAG